>NW_025937016.1:0-245721 GCF_000764305.2 Hyalella azteca
ATTTTGTGACGTTTCATCATTGCTGACGCGTAGTGAAGTGTTTTGAGAGTCATGTGAAGGCAACAGAACTTACGTAACGCATACGTTTTTTTTTAATAGTTTTTCATTTCTCGGTGCGTCCTTAAAGTGTCGGAATATACCGCGTTTACCCTATCTCTTAACTTGATAATCTATTAATTTTTTTATCACTTGAAATCAGTAAATACAAGTATACTTGAAGGATTCCTAATAAATTTACAGACATTTAAAAAAGTCTCAAACCATAATATTCTTTCTACACAAAGATTATCACTATTTGGTAGAGCAAGGTCAACTATCAACTTTGACATATTTTTCGATGTTCTCACTGGGTGACGCGCACTGTCTCTCTTTGGATATCAAGATTTTCCCACCAGACGGCCCAGACGGCCAGACCTAGTGTTTTGGCAATAGTATGACACGCAAAAGTATGACGTCACTATTTCAACCATCAACGAATGCATGGATGATGGAACTAAGAAAAAGCTTAATATGAAAGAAAAAAGTCAAGGAGTGTTGAAATTACCCATGATGTCGGAATATACCGCGTTTACCCTATCTCTTAACTTGATAATCTATTAATTTTTTTACCACTTGAAATCAGTAAATACAAGTATACTTAAAGGATTCCTAATAAATTTACAGACATTTTTAAAAGTCTCAAACCATAATATTCTTTCTACACAAAGATTATCACTATTTGGTAGAGCAAGGTTAACTATCAACTTTGACTTATTTTTTGATGTTCTCACTGGGTGACGTGCACTGTCTCTCTTTGGATATCAAGATTTTCCCACCAGATGGCCCAGACCTAGTGTTTTGGCAATAGTATGACGCGCAAAAGTATGACGTCACTATTTCAACCATCAACGAATGCATGGATGATGGAACTAAGAAAAAGCTTAATATGAAAGAAAAAAATTCAAGAAGTGTTGAAATTGCCCATGATGTCGGAATATACCGCGTTTACCCTATAAGTATATGATAGCTAATTCTGATATCAGAAATAGAATTCAATTCATTTTTAGTTCCCTGAATGTATATTGAAGCCAGTTAAATGGTCAATATTTAGCTCATTACCTTGCTCCATACAAACTTTACAAAGCTAATGAATAGACTTACCAATAATTGTATACCCAAAAATCCCTAAGTGGTAAACACCACCTTGACCTGTTGGCCATTATTGAAGGCAATAAGTGCCCTTTTTAGCCATCCATTATGAACCATATACTGTTATTGTTAGTAGGCTAATTGCAACATAAAAATAACACTTCAAAAAGACAAAGAAGTTGAAAAAATAAAAAAATAAATCAAATAAATCACAAAAAAAAAATCATTGATTTTTTATTTTTTTGATTTTTTTTATAAAATCAAAAAAATCGCCAACCCTGTCTGACACCTTACAAATAGCACAGGGATTTTTTTTAAGATGCCATATGATAGCTCTTGCAAAGAGTTATAAAATGAACCCAAACTTGTTTATGGAATGTTTCATGGTAAGAAGTTATTAACAAAAAATGCTCAAAACATTACCCCATTACCTCATTACCCCGTTTGATGGTACTGAAGCAAACGGGTTGTAGAACAAATTAAAAGGCTACAAGTAAATAGTCTTCTATTTGTAATTTATGAAAATAAACTTGATAGAAATAAGAATGTGTTATTGGTTAAAGTGTGTTTGTGTGAATGCCTGGCAGCCAGCACCATAAATGGAGCACATGCCTCCCCTATATTTATGCCTGTCAGTGTGCGTGCAGAGTTTCTGAGTAGTCATCTTTAATTTATTTTGTTAAATTTTGGTCATTAATTCATTGAAATAATTTTCAGTTTTCCATCATGTCAACAACAAGTCAGAAGCATCGCAACTTTGTGGCTGAGCCCATGGGTGACAAACCTGTCACAGACCTGGCAGGCATAGGGCCAGTACTTGGCCAGCGGTTAAAGAGCAAAGGCTTCAGCGAGGTTTGCAATTTGCTCTTATATTGCATTATTAGGTTGATGGTGAAATTCGGTGAATGTTGTTGAGTAATATCAAATGAAACAAAATATGACACTTTAATATACTTTTAACAGTGTTGAAATGTTCACCAAAGTAAGTATTTTCTGTATCTTTACTGCCAAATTTGTGTGATTAAACTTGATTTGTATGGCAATTTTAATTGTTCATAGATGCTTTTTATCCTGATATTTACACAGTTAATTTTTCAGGCTTATGTTGTGCTTGGCCAGTTCCTCATTTTGAAGAAAAATAAGGAACTTTTCGTGGACTGGATGAAAGAAACTGCTGGAAGCAATACCAAACAAGCCTCTGATTGCCATCAATGCCTCCTTGACTGGTGTGAAGAGTTCTTGTAAAGCATGGGTGACCATAATTGGTTATCTGATATGGATCTTGGAACAAATTTTATCATTTTGAAATATCAAGTTTTCTTCTATAAAGAAAAGAGCAAGTGTACGAGTACTAATTTTCAACAAATCAGGAAAAGAAATCTTTAGATAGCTATTATCTGGTTTACTTAGCAGTCAATAATTTTGCTTCATTAGTTGAAATTGTTAAGTGGTTCCATTTTATGCTTGAACTATTGATGATGTCTTACGGTGTTTGTCATTGATATGCTGATAATATTCCGAAATTTGCATTGAAACTCTATGGAAGCAGCTAGAACTATGGTAGGCTTCATTGCTTAACAGAACTAGGTACATTAAACATTTTGAAATGATGATCTACCAACTAGAAGTGCGATTTTTTTATCATTTTACCGATTCTGTAAGCAGTAACTGCGAGTCATGTTTTTTTGCACTGTTTAACACTATTGTCATCAGTATTATTTATGCTACTGACATAAACCCTGATATTTTTTGCACTAAAGTTTGGCACGTTTTTTCCTTGGAAAATGTCAATAGGATCTGGTCTTGTTCATTATATTCTATATATACATTTGTAGCCGCGTCCTGTTAGCCATTTTCTTACTCTAGATTTATTACTGTTGTAGGCTGCTAGTGCACACAAAATAATAGTATCGGTGCGAATCTCACTTCTTGCATCATCAATAAGACTCCTGGAGCAATATTTTCCTCTTGACATCAACTAGCCGCGATGTGTTTTACGTTTTCTTGACCGGATTTCTTCATCAGATGATCTTTTTTTTAAGTTGAGGTATTGGATTCGTAAACGTTTGAGCAGTTATATTATATTCAAGTAGATATATTCAATTTGAAGCATTCAAATGTTCTATGTAACTAATGTCACGAGGTGTTCACTTTGGAACAGATATCTTCTATTGAATTGTGTGGCAGGTTCATGCAAAAAGTGAAAGTACAATAGCGCGCTGTTTGCTTTTGCTGCTTAGCCTGGCCAAGCTGTTGTGGCAGAAACTTGTGGAACGATATTGTTGGTATTTTTCATTTTATTTCATGAACATTTCTTGCACGATTTGTAGTCCTAAGCTCGCTATTTCTAATTTTAGAAACCTTTAAAATGATGTTACTTGACCATCCGTTTCATACCGGTAAAGTGACCGTGAACAAATGGTGTGGGCGCTGAATGCTTCAGTGCGGCCTACTAATTTTGAACTCTACTTTTACGCATCCAAGTTCTTTGACCAACATTTTCAGCCCTAGATTCATAATAAATACGATTCGGAATAATATTTTTCATCCTTCTAATTAATAAATAAAAACAAATTTTATTTTGGTAAAGTAACAGTGGTTTAAATTGGATTCCAGGAACGGGAAAATCTTGGTACGGAGAAATGCAGTGTTCGAATCCTTGTCTACTGAGCGTTGCGTTTCTGTGTGTCTAAGAATTCATTACAAGTCATATTGTGGCCGCACAGTATGCGAGTACTGTTACGCAGATACTGATGGTACCTATGTGAGTAGTAGTACTTTTACCTGATAGTAACAGTACTTGGTATTCTCTCAGTAAAGAACTCGTATATTCCTAAAAATTTGTTTCCTCCAGAGCGTCGCGTTCCATGCATGGTTTTTGTATTGATAGCTTCAATTTCACTTCTTATTTTAGTAATGTCTAAGAAATTGTATACATGAATAAAAACACGTTTTCTGAGTACGGCTGTGTGTCAATACGACGGCGTATTTATGTTAGCAAAACTGTCGGGCTAAGTTAGGCCGCTTCGACCTGCAGCCGATTCTTGACCGCCCGGCCACATAACTGATTTTGATCCAAATTTTCACAACTCAGTGTGCTTCAAAACCCCTACGCGCTGCTCATTTCTTGGCGAGCCTTATTACTCAACCACACTGAGCTTCAATGATTCTGATATAAGAGAATTGTTAGAGCTACTAATTTGCGTGAACTTGTGAACGATACATTACATAGCACTTTCTAGCACTGAACAAAATTTGATGGCTTTTGTTCATCTGCTCTAACATTTCAGTGGAAACTGTGGTCGTAATAATGTCGGTTTCGGCGTTTATTAGACCGTAGGCCTGTCGCCGTCTGTCACTCGCCGATTATTAACATCGCAGAACATTCACAGCTTGTTGTGGTCTCGAACTCGCAACTCACTGCTCCAATTTTACTGTGCTTAGCTGCCCGGTCTCCTTGCCGATTCTGACCAGAAGCTGGCGCACAGAGGATCGAACCCGCACCTCTCTGCGCCAATCCTGCTACTCTTAACTGTAACTACTGGGCCACCCTGCCGACCGACATTCAAACTTATAATACGCTCAAGTTGTCATACTAATAGATAACGGAATTTTGTTTGACGACTCTGCGCTGGATGAAGTAATCGCCGTACTTTATCTACCGATATGATGAGCAAATAGCGTCGTAATGCAAAAAAGAATCCGAAAGCTTTCTTTTTGTACGCTAGTTCGAAGTGTAAGTCAAAGAACGGTATTTCTGATTTGAAAGTAGACCAACGAAAGATTTCCTCCAATGAGAGCAAGGCAAACGTTCTTAATCAGTTCTTCAGCAGTGTATTCACAGATGAGGACTTGAACAGTATTCCAGATATTGAGGAGCGCCCAGTCAGCTCGAGAAAAAGATCTCGGAGTTTATGTCGACAAAGAGCTAAAATTTTCTAAGCATGTTGAAACGCAAGCTAACACATCCAACAAACTTCTTTGATTAATCAGACGCTCATACGAGTTCCTAGATGCAGAAGCGATGAAGCAGCTGTTTGTTGCTGTAGTGCGCCCGAATCTTGAGTTTGGAAATGTTTTGAAAAGGACAGAAATTTAATAGAGAATGTTCAAAGACGCGCAACAAGCATAATTCCGGGCTTGAAGGGCAAGTCCTATGAAGAAAGATTATGAAGCTTCCAAGCCTCAGTTATCGACGTTTGCGTGGGGACCTCATTGAAGTATACAAGTATGCTCATGGTTTATACAAGGTCCCCGAAGAATTACTAGAATTTGAAACAAGAACCAACACCAGAGGCCACTGCTATAAACTAAAAAAACTACGCTGCAACTTCTCCACGCTACAAAATTTCTTCTCGCTTCGAATCACCGACATGTGGAACAGCCTCCCCGATGACATCGTTGGCGCTCCAAGTATGAACGCGTTCAAGAACAGACAAGATAAAGCTATGGAAAAATATATGTTCAGATTTGAAATGCCTAGCACCATATCGAATCCGGTGGAAGTCGAGTAGCTATTTCAAACTTTCGTCAGTCATGAAAAAAATACGGTCAAATGACAAGATTTCGATCTTCTGTGAACAAGGCACGAAAAGGGCCTACACTGCAGCGCCGAGATCACTATGTTATGTAATTAGCATTGTATATATGCTACCATGCATCTGATTTGGAGCATCACACTTGGAGAAAAACTAAGATCCACAAATCGGGGTGCGTACGTCGATAAATCTGCTTAGGTCAATGACTCAATGTAGTAGTATGATGGTTTGCTAGCGCTTCAGCTATCAAGATATTTCGCACCGGAGGTCAAAATGTAACATCGCCAGCGAGGCGGAAGGTCTCAATTATTCAATATCTCAAATTAATCATCACGCATAAGGGGCGGAAGGTCTCAATTGTCCAGCCCGTCGAAGCTGGCTCGAAGGAAGCAGCGTTATCATCTCAAAGAGACGAAGTGACAAGGAGGGACAGGTGGAAAGCTACATAAACGAAAACACACTAACAATAGGTCGCTTACACGGGACGTCGGCCGCCCGCACGAGAGTGACAGCTAGAGAAGGGAAATGTAAGGGATCCTACCTACATAATAACTTAACCTCACAACTGAGATCTGCAGTCAGACACCGCGAGCTCAGCGGTGGGGCGCTCAGGAACAATCCCCCTCGGAGCGCGAAATCCCATAGGACTTCTGACGCGCACAGACACGCGTCAATGACTCATAAGTCGCAGCCATTCGATTAAAAATATATGTAGCTGCTCAGAAGTACTTTTCGCCTTGCTTCAATTGATTTAATATCTTTAAATATTAAATTCCTTAGTGGTGAAGGCTTGATAATATCTGCATTTTGAGAATTTCGTTATCTCGAATTGCGCCATTCCCAGTATCCTGAATCCCAGCGATATATGCTCCCTGATATTTTGAATATCCCGTTTGCCAGGGAGACTCGTTTTATCATTAATATTCCAAAGTTTATTATTGTTGCAGACTCCTCAATTCAGTCCAAGCATAATCCAAATTGTGTCAACTTTTTAAGATACTCGTCATAAATAACATTGTTCAGGATGAAAGTTCATGCAATATGAATATCAGAATCCCGTCATTCCGAATTCCAGCATTCCAAATAACGCTCGTGAATTCCGTCATTACCAAATCTGACTATCCCGAATCCTTTCATCACATTATTTTCTTCTTAGTAAATAAAAGTGAAGTTTTTCTAAATTCAATAATAAAAATAAATAAATGTTCAGGTTCCGGGATTCTCCCGACACGAAAATTTTTATTATCGCGTCTCAACTGCCTCTCTGTATTTCCTAGGCTTTAATTGTATAACAATTAGAAAATCGAAATTTATTTTTTTATCTAATGGTTCTAATCCCTTCCTCCCAGTTTTGTAATGTCTTACTCATGGTTGAATTAATTCAACCATGGTTTTACTATTCTCTCACTGGTGATAATGTGTCAGGAAACGATAAATATTGTTAATATGCGCCCGAGAAGCAATTTCTTATGATTTGATTATATTCTTCATACAAAAAATCAACCATAGAAAATAAATTTAATATTAAATAGTGTAGATATATTTCTAATTTATTTATTTATTAAAATTTATGTTTAAAATTTTATTTTGAGAATCATTATAATAAAATTGAAACAAATCACTCTCCCTCGAAAAGACAACCATCTTGTAATATCAATCTCATACTGTGATATAAATCATATAATCAATCATAAAAACGTTATAATCATGAAGTCACCATGATGTTAAATTTTTAAGCAAAAACGGAAAATAAGGACGTCTGGTGTAGACAAGAAGTTTAACTTCAAGATCACAATTAGAATTTTTTTCATCTTTATTGTCGTTTACTTTACATGATCGTGGTATTGAGGAATAATAATGTATGAATAGCAGGTCTAAAGAGTAGGTTACTCAATGGGTTGAAGTGTTTGCCTGCTATCTAACATGAAATTATAATAAAAGGCGATGAATCGCAAATTCCTATCTAAATCGAATTTAATAGACCTTCATCCTAATCCAGAATGGTCGATCGTCGTCTGCTGTTACTCACTAAGTATCAAAAACGATAAAATTAACGGAAATATTAGCGTAAATTGAATTTGGTTAAGTATTACTGTTTGTACATAGTAAATCACTTGTTAATAACTTTTTTCTCTTACTGCCTGTTGGAATTTTAATTTGACATGGCTTTGGAGGCTTGACATACGGGTCGACAAGTTTCTAGGCACGAGCTGTTTGATTTTGGTATCAATGCATAATAACATATGATAATGGAATCTGTCTTATAGAAGAAACAATGGCGTATGGAAGTCCCCCTCAACCCCTTTTGTCTAGACAAGCTTGAACAACCTTTGCTATGTAGAGGAGGAGTATCATGACAGGGTGGTGGGTTGGCGAGGTGATCGGGTGTATCCTATGTTCAGGGGCGGACATGAAACATTTACTCTAGTTTACTCGAAAAACCCCTTAGAAGACATCAAAATAATATAAGAATCAAAGAAATATGCTAGCCGGAGTAATTGAAATGAGTAAATTTTTGCATTAGACTGCCAACATTAGAGTCGTTATTTATGGCTCACAAAATCGACATTTCAAAAACACACTTACGCATGATATGCAAAAAAATTAGGTAAAAAATGACATAAATAATGACTTATGATGAATATAATTGGTATGGGTTCCTATTATGTATCATTTAATATTGAAAATATTTTATATCGAGTTTATTATACGAGTAGGTTCTAACGGAGGGTGAGCATCCTCTGCTTAGTACTGTGAACAACAACAGGGGGCGCACCTACGCTCTCCCCCATTTTATTGTTGTCATCGAATAAATTCGTGTTAATACGCATCGAAAGTAATTATGTGCCAAGTAATAATTACGGAAGAACACTAATATCGTAAGTCCTATATCTTGAGTTAACTCATTTTCCCGTATTTTGAAGTAACTAGGTAGTGATGCCAAGCTTCATGACAAGGGACGCTTACTTAGACACCCGACGATCTGACCGTTGACGGTCCTGTTTGATGATGCCGCTTTTCATTTCAATTTTCAAATATTGTAGATTTTCTTAACACCCATTGAACGTTAAGAATACTATTGAAAATTTTTTCATCTTATTATTTTCTTTGGACAGCCATGTATGAGATGGGCAAAAATGTCTTGTTCAGTTCTTTTGTTAATTTGTTTGAACGTCCTTAGCGAATACATTATGATTCCAAGTAAAAAGGCTAGCCTAGTTACTACGGTACTACCTAATATTGTGTGGACTGTGGAGAGCTAAGTTATAACTTGACTATATAGTACATTTTGTGTATTCTTGAAAACCTGATTCAGGAACCAGGTACCTACCTACCTAGCCTGCCTAGCTTATGTGCAAGAATATTTTTTTATTTTTGGAGTTTAGCCTAGCTATATAGTATATAGTATATATCAAAATGCATGTTGGCCACTGGTGACTGGACAATTTCTTAGAATTCAATTTTCTTAGACAAGAATTTTCTTAGAATTCAGTTTGATTTTACTAATTTCCTGATCTAGGAACAGGAAGTTCAAAATTTTATTCAATATCTGTATGAGACTACTAGGGTAAACACGGTATATTGACTATATTCCGACACTTTAAGGACGTAGCAAAAATAAATGGCTATAAAAAATACACCGCATGTGCAACCTGAGTTCTGTTTGCTTTACATCACTCTCAAAACACTGCTGTGACCACACCACACACCAGCAACAATGAAACGTCACAAAATGTTGCCATATTTATTTAAAAGCCTTTAGAATGCAAATCTCCAAATCCATATATTACGACTGTGTGGGAGCTGTCTCTTATACACATCTAGATGTGTATAAGAGACAGAATGGGAACAGTGCAGTCAGTCACTCANTTTGAGCTGTATTGGAATACAACAGAGCTTGGAATTAGAACACTATTGAATATTGAACACTACTTATTTAGGCTTTTAATTAAGAGCTATTAAGCTTTTAATTAAGAAAATTTTAATTTTTGCACACAGCTTGGAACAAGCTATGTATGTCTAATTCCAAGCTGTGTCGGGATTAGTTTTTATGTGTCTATACTGTCTCTTAACTTAATCATCTATCAATTTATTTACGACTTGAAATCGGCAAATACAAGTATACTTAAAGGATTCCCAATATATTCACAGACTTTTAGTTAAAAGTCTCAAACCATAATATTCTTTCTACACAAACAGTTTATCACTATTTGGTAGAGCAAGGTCAACTATCAACTTTGACATATTTTTCGATGTTCTCACTGGGTGACGCGCACTGTCTCTCTTTGGATATCAAGATTTTCCCACCAGACGGCCCAGACGGCCAGACCTAGTGTTTTGGCAATAGTATGACACGCAAAAGTATGACGTCACTATTTCAACCATCAACGAATGCATGGATGATGGAACTAAGAAAAAGCTTAATATGAAAGAAAAAAGTCAAGGAGTGTTGAAATTACCCATGATGTCGGAATATACCGCGTTTACCCTATAAGTATATGATAGCTAATTCTGATATCAGAAATAGAATTCAATTCATTTTTAGTTCCCTGATCACTGTCTGATCTAATTCAAAATTTTATTCAATATCTATGATTGTAGGTAAGCCTATATGAATGATAATGCTGATATTAATTATCAATGTTATTTTCTGGTCTACTGTTCAGACTCAGAAAGGTCTTGTTTGGAAGATCCACTGAAGACTGAATTATTTTGCCACTATCATACTATGATTAATTAGTATGATGGAATGAACATGTATACGTATAGGCCTATAGGGTAAATGCACCATATTCCAACACTTTGGGGACGTAGCAAGAAATGAATGGCTATAAAAATGATCACCGTATGCGCCGTTGTGATTGGTTTACGTCACTCTCAAAATACCACACTACGCGCCACTGCCGGCAACGCCAGCAATGATGAAATGTCACAAACTGTTGCCATATTTATTTAAAAGCCTTAAGAATTGAAAATCTACAAAATCGCTAAAGTCCAACGCTATGTGTGACTAAATTTGGAATATTGTGAGTAATTCTGACGTCACTAAAATCTACGGTGTGATGTCCGTAGACTTGCGGACAGAGCGCTTCAAAACCGTAATTTGTAATTCCGACGCACTGTGTGAGCTGTATCGGTATACAGCACAGCTCGGAATGAGCTGTGTGTGTCTAATTTCGAGCTGTATCGGAATTAGTTTTTATGTGTCTAAAACCGTCTCTTACCTTAATCATCTATTAATTTTTTTACCACATGAAATCAGCAAATACAAGTATGCTTAAATTCTTTCTACACAAACAGTTTATCACCATTTGGTAGAGCAAGGTCAACTATCAACTTTGACATGATTTTTGAGGTTCTCACTGTGTGACATGGACTTTTGCTCTGAGGATCTTAACATTTTCCCACCAAACCTAGTGTTTTGCGTAAATCTGGTGCGCAATAGTACGACATCACTATTTCAACCATCTACGCATGCATGGAACTAAGACAAAGCTAAATATAATGGAAAAGGTTGAGAAGTATTGGAATTACCCATGATGTTGGAATATGTTGCATTTACACTATACCACTTAGAAGGCAAGAAAATATAAAAATTAGTATCAATGTATTAAAAGTATCAATCAAAGATAAAGAAAATTACAAATTGCTAATTTACATCAAAAGTTCCTTTATTAAGTGGACCAAGAGTTGGTTATTCAAGCAGTCTATTGCCATCTTGTTCCCAGAATCCTAGTGAAAAATAACTTGAATTTTTACAACACTTCTCTTTAACTTCACTTCTTAAAAAATAATTTTTAAACGTATATTATTTGCAATTATGTCACAGCAAGATTCAGATTAGTAGCTTGTCATGAAGTTCAAATCCTCAGCTTTGAATATTAAAGTGCTAAGTGCTGGAACGCAGACACCTAAAATCTTCACGATTTGGTCATAGAAACTTTTCTTTGCTGCATGTGTGTCTTATTACTTACGACAATACATTCAGTCATCTTCTACAACTTCAGCAATTCACATTGATTTTTATTGACTAAAGAACTGATCCCAGGCATTTGCTACAGCAGTTTTTTGCCAACAACTTGCACAGTTGTTGGTACCACTTCTTCCTTCCTCTCTACACAGTTATGTAAGACATCATTTAATAGAATTATAAACTTTCCATTTAGCAGCATTTCTCCCCAGAATGATTTGTAGTTTCAGTATTGCAGTTACATTCTGATTCCATTTGCCCAGAAAACATTTTTTAAGCATCAATATGAGTGTGATGCACATTTTCTATTATAGTTGTATCATAAATGCCATGCACCTCATATGGAACACATTGCCTAGAAATATGAAAGTTTCCATTCCAGGCAATGTGCAATAATAGAGGCTCATGGTTTTTGTCAGAAGCTTGTGAACTTGCTTAGGCAAGAGCAGCTCACTAGCTCCCATCTCGCAGTCTCGTCTGTTACTAAATTTATTCAAGTTTGAAGAGTTGCATCACAGGAATACAGGCTATTTTGGGAGTCGCAGTCAAAGTGTTGAGTCAAACTTTTGATTATCAAGACTTTCCAACTTCAGGGTACATCTTGATTTTCAGTGTGACATGCTAAATATCTAAAGCTCAAGTAAATGTGTGGCCACTAAACTAAACTAATTTCCAAAGGCTGTGGGTAATGATGATCATTACATGGGTGATTTTTTCTAGTCAATGATGAATATATGCTGGGTTTACTCAATTAGTACAGAAGAAGTTGGTCAAAGTCAGGTCTCAAAATTAATATATTGTCACTGGTTCAGATGGAAATTGCACAACTTGCAAATAAGTTATTACAAGAAAATTGGAAATGCTGTAGCAATTCACCTTGCTAACAGCAATGAAACGTAGAGGTATTATGAGGAAAATCATAATAAATCATCTATGATGTGCTAAATTGCCTCTAGAGTGATGTTGAATTCTTTTGTTCATATTGTAGGCTTAAATTATAGATGCCTGTGGCCAGCTAGCCACCAGCATTGAATTGTTTCTGTTCAGCATTGAATTGAAGTAGAAATGGTGGAAAATTTATTCATTATTGATCTAGCTTGTGACCTACCTAGGCAACTAATGTATTTTATAGGTTAGATACAGGCATTTTCCTTGCTTGTCATCAAGCATCCTGACCTTAAATGGAGTGTCTCCTCAAAATCTATCTTGGTTATTTACAGACAGATCACTTCAAAATTTGGTACACACATGTAAAATAGAAATTTCAGCCTTTTTTGTTATGTGAATTTCTTGAAAAAATGAAAGAAAACATGATATTCTTAGAAAACTGCCAAAAAAGGAGGGGTACTGTAGAAATCTATCTCCTAGGATTTTCAAGCTACAACATTGAGGCACATATCATTTGATGTGTAAATACCATATCTACAAACGTTAGCAGGCATCTTTCTAAATTCTCATTTATGTAGGTGTGGTGGCATTTTTCATTAATTGTTCAGAAATTTTTTATTTTACCCCCACCAACCCCATTTTTTTCAAAATAAAGTCCAAACTGTAACAAAATTAGAAAAACACCTACTACCGTTTGTAGATTTTTTTTTGCAAATCGAATGGTATATTTCTCATTGTTGTAGCTTCAAAACTCTATGAGGAGATAGGTTTGCCTTGAGAGCGGTTGGAGGTTTTCAGGAGAGGCGATAAACCGCCCACTGGCGGCGCGTGCGTGCTATGTAAGGGCATGTAGCGTAGCTTAGATGCCAAAAGTAAGCTTTGTCTTACTTTTAAAGTCACTCAGCGGTGCATAGAACTACTGCATGAAAACCTTCCCTCATGATAGTTGGGAGGTAACTGAGCTGCAGGTCGACTGAGAGCACATTAATAGTACCGGCTTGAATTAATTGCCATAGGGTTTTGTGGAAGGGCTCAACCCCCCTCCACTCTTCCGGGATCTGTCATGAACGCATAAATCAATGTACAGAGATGATTCTAGTACCGTTTGATGCGGCAGAATGTAAGCTTTAAGATGAGCATAAAAACCAGAGAAGCCAAAATTTTTGAGTTTTAGGGTAGATGCTCTCCTCAAGTCAATGTCCTAGCTAAAATCTCTTCAATATTGCATTTGAAAAATGAACATAATCTCAGTTTTTCTATTGCCTGGTAACTTTTCCAATATGTATATAGCTGCTTGAGATTTCGCCTTCTCGTCTCTGGTATTTGCAGTTAGATCTTAGTGCTCAACAGCTGCTGGTGTTTTTCTAGCATTTGCTCTAATTATTCCAGAATTCTGTGAATTGCTGCCTAAAGCAGTTGTATTTGGGCTCTATTCAAGTTGATTTATTGTCAAAGCTTAGCTTAGCTTTCCAAGTTTTGTCAAAGTTGATTAGCTTAGCTTTCCAAGTTTTGTCAAGTTGATTTATTGTCAAAGCTTAGCTTAGCTCGCAAGTTTTTTTTTAAGTAACAATTTTAAAAATATGCACGTTTTATGAAAAATTGTTACTATTACAATTAAATTAGAGATTGTCTTGATCCCTCATCAACCATCGAATGGTTGTTCAGTTTTCTATTAATGAATGATATTTTTTGTTGATCTGGAATTTTTCAGCAGTAATATAAATCATCTTATTTGCAGATTTATAAATTGTCTTAGCATTAGATTGTTCATCACAACATAATATATAAATTACTTATAACTTTGCAGATTCAAATATATTGTATTTCCAGGTATAACCATGGATCATTTCTTGAGTGGGTTGGAGCATGGCGCCAACACCTGGTATGCTGCGGCTACTCCCCGTGCTGCAGCTCTGCATGCAGCACAGAGCCATGAATTTGCTGTTGGGCCCAGTAAGCTTGATGTATTTATAAATGAATAAATTCACTCCTTCATGTTTTGCTGACTTCAAATGCTCATTTTGCGATTTTGATAAAGTTTGATTTGTTGCAATGGTTCCATTGAATCAATTGGTAGTATTGAGAGGCTAAGTGCAAGGCGGACTAACTTTCATTATTTACGGGTCATTGTCTCTGACACTGCTTTTAATATTACTACAAGAGAAATAAGGGAGATGATTATTAGCATGCACAGGACACTTGAAAAATGCAGTGAATTAGAATATATTCATTATTTAATAATAAACAAATAATGAATAATAAACCCTAAATAATTATGAAGGCATGATTATTCAGGGTTCTATTATATACATGTTGTCCCTAAACCATTGGGTCCTCAGAAATGACATATTTCTTTTATACCCTGCTATTTCTTCATGTTTAAACTCTATAATTATGTTTTAAAAACTATCATTGTGAGAGATCCTAATAGAAAAATGACACCGGAAAAATTGTTTACGCGGTAGTTGAAAATGAAAACATTTAAAAAATATTTTAGTAGATACCACAAAAAAATGTCATTTGTGATAAGTGGCATTTGACCTGGTGACATACTGCTAGCAAGCGTGGTAAATCTGTCAATTGTTTTTATACATGCCCAGTACAAATTTGTACTAAGCTCCCAGAATATATATAGTCTGCATCACTTCTAGAAATAAAATTAGTTTTTTATTCTATTTTTTACCGCATTTTTTCATTTATGGAAAAAATGCACTTGTGCTCGCCATGTCCGTCTGTCTGTCCGTGACTTCACGTTTTCGTCGATGAGAAAATGCGCTCTCTGTCACTCACTGCAGTGAGTACTGACTACTGAGTTACATTTTTTTGTGCAGATTCTTTCCAAATCATCCCTATCAGTGGGAGTGGTGGCATGGTTGCTGCGGGCGTCACCAATGCAAGCTTGTCAGCAACCACCACCCCAGCGACGCACACGATCGTGTCGGCTTCCTCCTTGGCACAAACTGTACCTACGACGACCATAATTTCCCACACCACCAACTCTCAGCAGCAGCATCAGCAGCAGGTGGCACAGCAACAAGCTGCTGCTCAACAGCAGGCTGCTGCCCAGCAACAGCAACAACAAGCCCAGCAACAGCAACAGGCTCAGCAACAAGCACAACAGCAGCAGCAAGCCCAGCAACAAGCTGCTGCTGCGGCTGCAGCAGCAGCAGCTGCTGCTGTCGCACATCAGCACGGCGCTGCTCTTATGATGCCGACGTCATCAGCCTCCGTTTCAGCATCATCGTCTCCCTCTGTTATCGACCTGCAGACAACCTTCAGGGCTGTTGTCCCCCAGTCTTCTGCAGTTGCTGCCGCGGCTGCAGCAGCTGCTGCTGTTGCAGCTCAGCAACAGCAGGTTCAACAACAACAGGTCCAACAACAACAACAGCAAGTTCAGCACCAGCCTGCACGACTACTTAAGGAGGTTAAACAGGAACAAGACAACATGTTGGATGGTGATCAACCGCCCTCGCCCTCAGGAGGCATACCCATGGGACCTCCACGCAAGACACTATCAGCTGGCACGATAATTTCAGCTAACGTTGCTGGAGGACTTGTGGCTCAACAGAACTCGGCTGCTGTTGTGGCGGCTGCTGCAGCGCGAGCCATCGGCGGAGGCTCTGTAGCCTCCACCACCACCGCCGCTGCCGCCGCTCGCGCCAAAAACGGTGAGTGTTCTGGGGGTCTTTGCCGGCCTGTTGATATAAAAGCAGCGATTTTCTTGATGTTTCCTCAACAGAAGTTATTTCCCAACATGCTTACCATTCAGATATTTTATTCAATTTATTTATTACGAATCTATGTGATGGTGATTAATTCTGTGTATTTTGACGTACGGCTTATCTACTAATTTCCTGGGTGGTGGGCTAAGGAAATGAATTCCCGAGGAACTTTAGCTCTGGGAACAATGACACTGGAAACTGCTCATAACATGAAAGTTGCTCTAAAACGAGTACACGCATTCATAGAGATCAGGGTACTAAAGTTTTATTTTTACTCTTCTGGAGGAGGGTAGTAAGTAATCACATTACTTTCCTTTTTGGTCGTGCTGAGACAGTAGCTATTTAATTTGGCACCGATAAATTTTGGAGAAAAACACTTGAATTAAAACTTTTTTTCTACCAGAATTGCACTATGGTATTCTAATAGGCATTCGCCATATTGATCCCAAATTTACGCTCACCTCTTCAGGGTTTGGAGGAATAGTATGCGTTTTACGTTGGTGAAACAATCTTTCAGCTGGAGTGAACCCCTGATCTTAATCGTTAGCCATAGATACAAAAATCTGACTGCGCATAGCATCTTGAGCGTGTGAATACGTGGTGTGCTTGTGTAATATTCCTAAGGCATTCTACTTGTATTATTTGGATCCGTTGTTACCATTCGAATTTGTCCTAAATAGCATTAATTAGACAGCTGCCATGCTTGCCTGCTGCTGCCTCCTTGTTTTCAGATTTGAGTACTCGAATCTAAAGAAGTTCATGCTTTGCAATTTGTTTGCTTTGGAAGATTATTTAGTTTCTATTAACTTGTCACTGGAATAAATGTCACTTGTGAAGGAATACACCATTGGAATAAACTTTATTCCTATGAATTTGCTGTGAAAAGAAATTATTTAAAGGATTAAGGCCCCTTTGAGCCGTCCTAGTGAAGATTGTGGAACGACGCAGATTTTAAACGGTGAGTGATGTAATGTTTAGTAGCACGTGCTTTAATTGAGACAACACGCTTCTTTCTGACATGTCCATGTGCTGCTCTAGGCCTGTAATTCTGGTGCCAGCAGGCTACCTCAGTACATGCACTCCAGTAATCCCAACTGGCTATTATATATTGTTCAGAAGATAAATGTAATGGTCGAGATATGTTACGAGTTTTTAGTCGTGCTTTGTTCCACCCGTAAAAAATATTGGCACAATTCTCAGTTTGTTGAAACTCTGATATTGATTCGCGTGGCATATTTCAATGTCAGAAAGTAGTGACCGAGTGTTGTCTCTGTTTTGATTGATATATTATTTAATAAGACGGTAAAGAGTAGCATGAGTTACTACTCTTCAGTGCTGCTGACTGTCATGAATTTGTAAGCGTGCTGGAGCAAACTACTAAACATTACATTGTTTGCCTCTTCTCTGTCGCTCATTTGCTGTTTGCATTGATTTAATTTGCAGCACTGGAGGCAGCAGCACTTAATATGCTACTCTATGCCCATTGTGACGAATAATTTTTGAAATATTCTTCTTGTTCACGAAAGTGATAAGATGTGTTTTGGGCTTGGTTGTTGGTGTGGGATGAAGCAAGTCATTTTGTATCACTGCCCTTTTTGTGCAGGTGAACGCTGGGACACTAAAAGAATGTGTAACTTGTGTGGCAAGATTTTATCGCGTGGGGACAAGTTAAAAAACCACCTTCGTATTCACACCAACAACTTCCCGTACCATTGTGTGACGTGCGGCCATGGTTTTCTGCGCAATGAGGGTCTAACGGTACACATGCGTATCCACACAGGCGAGCGGCCGTACCAGTGCGGCGTGTGTGGCAATACCTACACCCGCAAGGATAAGCTCACGCGACACGCCATCGTGCACACCGGCGAGCGTCCGTTTGTCTGCAGTATTTGTGGCAAGTCCTTCACTCGCAAGGACAAACTTCAGAGACACCACATGATTCACAAGCTGGAGAAACCTTTCACGTGTCTTCCGTGCAATTTGGAGTTTGGGCGACAGGATTTGTTTAACCAGCATATGGAACGAAAACATCCTGAGCGTTTACCCTATACAATGGTGCAGCTACCAGTCTACCATGACTCTTCTTCTCCTGTACGTCAGATAATGGAGCCTTGTTCATCGCAACGACTCTCAATGTCTTCCTCCCCACCTTTAGTGACGCTTTCACCGTCGCCACCTCTTCTTCACAATGATGGTTCATCCGCAGTGCACAGCTCGGCATCGTCGGAAGCTGCCAGCTCTTGTACCAGCTCACCGCAACCACCGCCATCTGTGTCACCGAGTCACGTGGCGCTGGCTGCTCGGACCATTGCAAGCCTCTATCATCAACAACAGCAGCACCTGCAACAACAGCAGCAGCAGCAACAACAACAGCAACATCATCACCACCTGCAGCAGACTCATCATTTGCATCATCTCCACCAACAAGTTTATCCTAATCCTCATTCATCTCATCACTGAGTTACGCATTAGTTTTCTTTGCTTGCGATTTCAGTGTTTATTGATTGTACATCGATGACTGTTGTCAACGTATGAACAGTTAATGAAGTTAATACTGCAATGTAAATATTAGTTGGTGCAAGCAGTCCATTTTCGAGCGCAAATTTTGAACTTAATCATTTAGAATCTCATTTCACTCGTAATTTTGCACTAAGCTGATGGCAAACAGCATGCCACTGGTCAATGCATGCAGAATTCATTAACGCATGTACAGGAATTATTGGCTCCTGTAGTGGCAAGGAAAGCGTTTGGTTTTTACATTCTACCCATCAATCATTATGTGCGGGAATTATGCCATTGTTATGAATTCCAGTACTAATCTAATAGTACAGCATATTGATGCAAACGACCTCTTGTTAGTGTCTCTACTGTAGATCTCAGTTGTGAACAATTTTTCGGCATACCTGTAACTTCTTCATGTATGCCTAAGAGCTTATTCTTGTGATGATATCTATCTTCACTTTACTCTGAATGCGCTGTATATCGTTCTTCTTAGCTTTCATAAAATTTATGGGATTAAGTACATTTCCGGTCTCATGGTTTTGACCAATCAACATTAGTGTTGGCAGTAATTTTTTGGATGCTTGCTTTTGGTTTGGGATTCTTGTTCCATTTCCCTTTCTCTTTATTCGGTTGGTGATATTTTTTCTATGTTTTATACCTGCCTTGACACAGCATGTTTCGGTGAGTTGACATCTCAAGCTTTCCGCCTCCTTCAGTTGCGTCTGTCCTCGAAAATACTTTCAGTCCAGATGCATTTTTGTTAAGTTGTTGATCTGCTTTAAAGATCTGAGCCTATAAAATAGAGGTGACGGAACATCGAAGATTAGACCTCAGTCGAGCCTTGTTTAGTTGCATTCTTTTCTTTTGCTTCTGGCTTATGTTTTAAGTTGGTAGTTGATTCCATCTCAGTTACGGGGCTGTGCAATGCAACTCGAGATGACAGGAAATGTCGTTTTATAAATCTAAATACTTCAGCCTGTGAATGCTAGGCGTCGATTTGATACAAGTTACAGTTAATAACATGTTCTGCTCTACTGTGTTATGTTGGCGTACCCATGTGCTCACCTCACGAATGCTATCTTGAAGTACATTTCGTGGTTATTATAAAACCTCGTGTGTTTGTTGACGAACTTTGGATTCTCATCCCAGGTAATACGGAGTGTTGACGCTGAGGAAGTTGAGAGTTTGTATTGCCGGATTATCTCATGGCAGCTCAACTGATTCCTACTTACTTTTTAGTGCGTGGAAGCAGTACCTTCTCTTGACGTTTAGCAAATTTGCTCTCGTAATCAGAAAATTGTATGCCTTTATTGGCATTAATTAGGCGCTGGATGCTATTTAATTTATAATGTCTAGATGGATTTTTAATGAACGACTGAATTTCGGAAGAAATTGCTCCTTTTTCCAACTAGTGTCTATATTTCTATTTGCAATAAATAATTTGTATTTAATTCATTCATTTCTGTGGATGCAAAATTATGTCAATTCTCATGCAGCTATGTTATACTGGTGTAACGTAAAAGCAACTTCATCTGTGCCAATGCATGTATTCTTAATAATACTAGATTGTTGAATTTTGTCTTTTATTACACCTAAATAACGAGCATTATTAACAAATATGAAAACGTGCGTGCGTGTGTACTGAGTATGTGTGGTTGCGAGTGTGGGGACAGAATTTTCTTTCTTGCGGCAATTATTTTTAGTTTTCGTGCAAGATAAATCATAACTTTTATGATTTATTATAAACAATCTATCATAACTTTTGCAATGCATTTCGTTGATGTACTTTATTAGGTTTTTGATTGTGTGCCTCTGTGCGGTAAAATGACACCACCGTGCGTTCAATTCAAATGATTGAATATTCAATTGCGTGACATATTTTTTATGCAGCATTCAATAATTGCTAAATTTTGCACAACCGAAGGCTTCGTAACCCATAATTTTATGTTAACTTTCGTTCTTGCTTAAAGCTACTCTTGAATTTATTTTGGAGTAGGATTGTGACATCAGCAATCGGGGTCCACGTGATCGCGTTACTTGGTGAGTTATGATAATGTGGCGTTTTTAATCGATTCTTTCCTCCTAGTGATATTAACTTTATCTGCTGTCTACTTCCATCGAAAATTGATGCAGTTCTATTATATATTACCATGTATTTTAAATAGTCTGTTAACTATAGGCCACTAATATTGTATATTTTAATGATGTGTATGCAGAGAGTTAGCTACTCGCTTCTAATATCTTACTTTTACTGAACGATGCAGATTTGTTTCGTGTTGATCTCACCTCTATCTTTTTCAGATTGTTCACAGCGACGAACACTGCACATTCATGTCTTAATGCAACTTTACCAATATCGTTAACTTTAGACCTGAACTTCACTGCTAGACGTTTCTCTGGTAAAAATTAATCCCATTCAGAAGCCTCAAAAATGTCAAGTTAGGGACATTACGTGGTTTCACACCTTTCCTTTCGAATTCATTTCATTTGTGTCGTCCGATATAATATACGAGCGGTGTGCAAATTTGTTTGCAGTAGCTTTGAAGTTCAGGTACATGTTCTGCTAACCCAACATTACGGTGATGAACTGGGACAGCTTTGGCTCACGTGTTGCAGTGATGTGGCTTCTCCCATTTCAAAGTTGGTCTTGAGATTCAACATTGAGCGCAAATCATCGACGAGATGTGTTGTTAAACACACTTATTGGCTATTCAGTTCATGAAAGTCGCGCTAGAAGATCACTAATTCAACTTGTTCGCGAACACCCAAGCATTTCGATGAAATTGGAAAAAATTATTTATTGCTTGTTCTTGAGAGAGAAGTTTCACCAATGAAATATGTGCACTTTATGCTGAAGCTGGAACAGTCGTCGAGAAGACTCAGAACTCCCTTCGAGTGCGTTTATGAAAGCGTTCAAGATTTGTTTTCTTTGTGTGCCCAGAATGCCATCCTCTTTGAATCCCCACTCTCACCGGCACATAACTAGATCCTCATGGGTGTGTAGATCATTTTCATCCTCATGTAAATGTTTCATATCGCATTCTCTATGGTGTTCTCGTTATCGTCTTGGATAGCTTGCAACCCTTCAAAAAATCATCATTAACGTTGCATCATAATGATTGTTTCATCACACTGTCGAATTTACAGGCGCGAATGTTGATTTTTTTTCTTTTCTGACTAAATCTCAGTTTTCTAATCATACCGTGGCTTAATTTAAAAGATGGAAGCGATAGCTCGATGGCCATTTATTTATTTTACGGTCAACGAAAAATGAATGCTTTCGTAAGGGAGTTACGTGAGGACAGAGTGGTCGCTTTAGCGCCTTAAGCAAGGATAATATTGAATGTGTGCGACCATACTGAGCGTAACTCTCTGTCTGTTGTCAGGTGAGAGCTGGGACTCAAAGAAGGTGTGTAACCTGTGCGGCAAAGTCTTGTCACGCGGGGATAAGCTCAAGATCCACATGCGCATCCACACGAACAACTTCCCGTACCACTGCAGCACGTGCGGCCAAGGCTTCCTACGCAATGAGGGACTGGTGGTTCACACGCGAATCCATACGGGCGAGCGGCCATACGTTTGTGTTGTGTGTGGCAAAGCTTACACACGCAAAGACAAACTCACGCGCCATTCCCTTATCCACACAGGGGAGCGTCCCTTTGTTTGCCAGCATTGCGGCAAAGTTCTTAGCAGGGAGGATAAACTAAAGAACCATATGAGGATCCATACAAACAACTTCCCTTTTCGGTGTGAGACCTGTGGAAAAGGTTTCCTCCGCAATGAGGGCCTTGTGGTCCACACACGCATCCACACTGGTGAGAGGCCATTCCAGTGCGTTGTGTGTGGTAAAGCCTATACCCGCAAGGATAAACTCACACGCCACGCATTTGTTCACACTGGTGAGAGGCCACACGTCTGTCAACACTGTGGCAAAAGTTTCATTTGGAAAGATAAGATGCAGCGTCACGAGCTCATTCACAAGATAGAAAAACCGTATACATGCGTTCCTTGCAATCTCGAATTTCCTCACCAAGCTAATTTTAACTCTCACATGCAACGCAAACATCCCGAGCGCGTACAATTCACAATAGTTGACAACCAACACGATGCTGATAGCCCTGTCCCACTCGGGGAAGACGATTCTTCCTTGCATGCGGCGACCACTAGCACGACATCTCTCCTGCAGCCTCCTGAGGCCCACTACCAACACCATAACAGTCTACACCAGCAGCTTGTCTCAGTGAGCCAGCCAACATCCCTACACAACCAACACCTTATCGCTACTTCTTACGTTGTTCCTCAGTCTTCGCTAGGCCGCTCAACCGCTTCGCCTACACCGCTCTCTCTTGCTTTGCATTCTAATAGCTCGGCAGTGGTCGTGAGCTCGGCTGCAGGGATGAACAGTAATGCTATTCCTACCGACCTCAGCAACAATCATTCCTCTTCGTCCGCAGCCACTCACTTATCATCACGATCTCTGGCTGCCATCACTAGCCGACTTCCTTCTTCTTCACTGCTTTCTCTTCATTATCCTTGAATATATCTCTTGCATTACTTATTCGTATTTTCGTTTCCACGATTCAAACGTACATTGGATATGTCTCCATGGTCGTATCTTTTCACTCTATTAATTCAGTTAATCTCCTAATGCTCAAGACCGGACAAAAATTTTTGTATTGGCTCGCATAATTTTCAGGATTCTTTCTTCAATTTCGAGGCTAGTAATTGCTAGCATTTACGTTCTTATTACTCATTTTAGGAACTCGGTTATCCAAGGAAAATGCTATGCTTCATATTTTGATTTACTAGTGGAGTCGTTGCTGATGTTTGATGGAATGCCATCATTCGCTTCCATCGTTGTTTTCTGATTTTCTCGACTGCGCGAATTACGCAGCCTAAATTTCCATGGTAATAATGGATGGAATTGTTTCCGTAACCGTTTAGATCAGCATCAGAATTGAAATCATTCTCATAGCGCTGTTTGAAAATTTGTCTTCCTCCTGAGCCATTGTGATATGCATGCGATAGTTTCGTTCATCTGCCGTGCCGAACTCGATACATTTCTCATTTTTCTTTACTATCCTTCCTCGAACCAGTCAAATGAGAAAATATAAATTCATCGATCAGCAACTAGTCGCAAATTCCATCCCGTGCAAGTCACTAGTTCATTCCACATCCTGAAGAAACAATTTCATAGATGAGCTGTTCTTTGACGTGGTTTCATACTATCCCTTTTCCGCATTTCATCCTCCCGTTCTCCTCAATCCAGTAATAGTCAAACCTATGAAAATCGTCGTGTTGAAATCTGATTTTAACTTGTAATGTAATAGTCATGCATTTTTCGTCGTGCATTTCTTTTGCTACATCTAAAAAGATTGAACAAAATCATTTGTGCTACTCAGAATAATTATTCTTTGTAATCAGTAGAAGTTTCCAAACGCCTCGAGTTTTTACTCGACCTCGCTTATAAAACCTAGCCTTAACTCGCTGCTCCACCCATAAAACATTACCTTCACTTGAAATTCCACTTCAGGACTTGACATTCAATCCTGTGAATGAGCTCCAGTGACGCGCTATGCATCTCTCATTTCAGCAATTTCAAAATAGCCTGTCATATGTCACAGCCATTTCAATGTTATATATATATATATGGCTGGTCACAGTGTTGACAAAGTTTTGTACTGTGCACTGTGTTCGTTGATGTCGTCTTCTTGAATTTATGAGTTCCAAGGAACTCATGGAATTAGGCACGTCATCTGCGGCCACATTGACGTCTTCCAATGATATATTGTGGCAGTCCTTCATTGTCTCTGAAATATACTTTACTGTAAGTGAAATAAATGGAGTGGACGATTTTCCAGCGTAGTTTCCGTCAAGTCAATATGTCGTGCTGAATTAAAGCCATTTTTTGGCTCATGGCTTGGATTGCAACATGATCTTTGTGTTGGAAAGTGTTATGTGAACTATCGTCAAAACTGGAAAAATGATGTGCAAGGAAAATTTCACGAATCAGTTAACGATTGCGTGTTCCCCTGTTGTGAAGTACGTTGATGTTAAACCTGCATACGTTGCACAAAATATGTCATGTTTATGTACTTTTGTTTTCTTGAAAAATTCACGCTTTGCATTATTGTGCTCTGAAATATGTTTGGAATATCTGAATGAGGAACTCCGTTTTTACCTTTAAAATTAAGATTGGTTAGTGCGAAACTGATCAGAAATGTTCTAAATTCTGATGTTGCAATCCAAGTTATTCGAAAGTAATTTGACAAAAATCTTCAACTTTTTTATAATTTGTTATACCTGGAAAATTGTTCACTCGTGATTATATTGATTATATCAAATATTTAAGTTTTTGCTTCTATTTATTAATATTCATAATATTGTGGTGTGCTTTAATGACGAGAAACAAAGCTTGATCGGTTATCTCACGCCTTCACACAGGGGAACGTCCGTTCGTGTGTGTAGTCTGTGGCAAGGGATTCACGAGTAAAGAAAAACTCACGCGCCATTCCCTTATCCACACAGGGGAGCGTCCCTTTGTTTGCCAGCATTGCGGCAAAGTTCTTAGCAGGGAGGATAAACTAAAGAACCATATGAGGATCCATACAAACAACTTCCCTTTTCGGTGTGAGACCTGTGGAAAAGGTTTCCTCCGCAATGAGGGCCTTGTGGTCCACACACGCATCCACACTGGTGAGAGGCCATTCCAGTGCGTTGTGTGTGGTAAAGCCTATACCCGCAAGGATAAACTCACACGCCACGCATTTGTTCACACTGGTGAGAGGCCACACGTCTGTCAACACTGTGGCAAAAGTTTCATTTGGAAAGATAAGATGCAGCGTCACGAGCTCATTCACAAGATAGAAAAACCGTATACATGCGTCCCTTGCAATCTCGAATTTCCCCGCCAAGAAGATTTTAACGGGCACATGGAAAGAAAACACCCTGAACGCCTTCCATACACGTTGGTTCAGCAGCCTCCTACGACTGCCCCTTCCCCCTCTTATATTCCTCAACGCTTAACCATCACACCTCCAACATGTTCTACTCCACAGTCTTTGCCTCACAGCTCACAGTCTCTTGGTATCTCGAGCGCTGCTATTTCAGCAGTACACGCTAACGACCATGGCACAAACGGCGCAGCTTTGCTCTCTCAAGGCACTATCATCACCCCAGGCACGAGTCTAGCAATATCTTCGAAAACACTAGCGTCTATTACGAGTCGCCTGCCGACATCATCGTTATTGTCGCTGCATCACTGACAGGACCCACACACCTCTCATCCCATTGTATCAAGCACCCCAATATCTTCCGCTGGGCTTGCGATCGCTTCATCAGTTGCTTCTTCTGCCCTCGGCGCTGCTGTAGCCGTGGTTACGTCAAACAATAACGTTGCGATCATCGAGCATGACTCCGCCAACCGGTTGACTGTGCACGCTTCGACTGTTGCTTCTCATCACGACCATACCAGCATCATCGTTCCGCATAGCTCAGCTATTGTACTCGGCACTCCAAATTCAGATAACTGCGTGGCCAATTCCAACGTTACTCTCACCATTCCCATCACTGGGACTCACTACTGAACCTCGCAGAGTCTTTGATCATTAGAAAATTTCTTTTTTATCTCAACGACGTAATGGCTGTTACGAAACAAAAAACGAAGTCACTGAGAACAGTGCGAGCGCTGATACCCGAGTAGCGTAATGTCATTTCAATTCTCACAATTGATGGCAGAATTAATTTTTGTCGAGGTGGTAGTGGTGTAGTTATCTCCTGGTGGTAGTGATGCTTGCTTCTCTTTCATGACTGTGCGAGTGCCAGAAAAACGAACAGAAGCCGTGCAATTTAACCCTGCTTATGTCTGTGAAGAACTTCGGTGGTTACTCCCTTTATCGAGTGGTTTATGTAATGACTCATTTTGTAATTATTCTGAACATCTGCAATGTAGTGTGGTAGTTCTATGGTAGGTTGTAGTGAAAGTTTTGTCCATAAGCGTGCAGGTTCTCCCTCGTGATACCTAAATAGGTATGGGATGAGCTTTTCTATTGTCTCAATGAGTTTAACGATATTTAAAAAAAATCTCCTTATCGATCCTCATTTCTTCAAATCATGTTTTGGGCAAGCAAATACAGTGATTTAGTCTACCATAATGATTATCATGTATCTTGGATGAGAATCTACTATCGATGGAATTATTTGCAAACCCATGCAAAGTAATTCAATGTACAGGATAACAAGATTTATTTTTATGCTTTCACAAAATACATCATTCAATTAAATAGAATAGAAGTCCCCTATCAGATGATCCTTGGTTTGTAGATCATGAACCATAGAAAAGTCTTTTCATGCTAAAAATTACTTTGGAATGAAAGTTATAAAATTAATTAATTCGCGCATTCATATGGTTGAAACCTACGCCCATATTCACCAGGTCTTTCCTAGTAAATTTTATAGTGGTACTGAGTAATTTTGTAGAATTACTTCAAATTCTAAGATCTGTAATGACCATTGATAGGTACAGTGGCGTCAGAAATTTTTCGACTCAATTGAAAATGACGTATGTAAATAAGTTGTGAAGCTACTATAACCCGCCATAGCGAGTTTTTAATCAATCTAATTAGAATACTGTAGAATTTCTAGCTATTTTGAACGTTCGAATACTCGTTTCTTGTACATACATGGATGTAGTGAGACGCCGAGCGTTTGTTGCAACATCGGCAAGTAGTATTACCGTTTCCCGTAGTCTATAATACCCTCATGACGTTATCTCATTTATGCTTAATTGTGATCATATTTCGCTTACGCGGAGAGGAGGGCCGGATCGTAATTTTACCAAGATTGTGTGCATTAAAGTTCAGTATGTAATCCGTGCATGTGGCAATTCAGGTGTGTGGCCGCTAGCGAAATGTGTAACGTAACCTCATCACCTGTAATGAATATCAGAGTGGTGGGACCTTCAATGCAATTCAGCCTGCAAAATAACTCATTAACGATGCGTTCAAGGTCCTATTATACGCATAAACAATTGTGATAGAAATAGTCAATGGAGTCTACCATTAGTGTTGTGACGCACAACGGATAACCTGCACCCTTTGATGGTTCATCTTTCAAATATACCTTGCCTGGTATTTACTCGGATTATTTTAGGTTTCTCTGCAGCTTTGTAAAGTTCCTTCTGATTGAAGCGCAAGGTGTGCAATTAATTTGAAAAAAAAATCGGCATCAGTAAAGCCGCTGCTCACCGGCGGCAGGCAGGTGTGCAAGTGAGCAGATTGTATTTACGAACGTAGGCGTGATATGTTTTGAACCGTGTATATATTGCTAGTTACTCAAACCTATTATTTTCAATTAAATGGAGCTTAAGTAGACCAGCATAACCTACCATACGTGTGTAGGAGACGTCTGTTGGGGCTTCACTCGAGCGATGATCATGTCGGAGTATTGCATGTTGCGAACGAACGATGCAATATTATTAGAATCTATACACCAGTTGAACCATATATACACCAGTTGAACCTTTGCTTAATGGCCAAAAAAAACTTATCGAAAAGACTTCAACAGGCACCCTGACAACTGCCTTAATTTCTAGAAAGTGAAGCAACGGTATTTCAGTGCCTACAAATCGTCATTTTCCTTGCATTAAAAATATTTTGCGGTTTAACTGAAAGGTTATGATTTCCTTATTTTATTGCAATATTTCCTCAAAATATTGGCAAGAGTATTCCAGTCTAAAGTGGTGTGCATGAACTACAATTCATGCGAGTTAAGATCAGACTTCGAATTAGTGTTCCTTTAGTTCTAATAGAATTTTTCGTTAATTCGCACAGTTCCTATGTTTGGTTCTCTATTAAACCGTACGAGCTGTAGGAGTTTCATAAACTTACCTGGTTGGCATTGCATTCGTTAGTTCCTCACCGAAGTTACTGTTAGGGTAAAGACACTATGATTATAAATATTGTTGTATAGGTAGCTATTTTGCATTACATTTCTTTTCTCACGTCGGTAGTAAGAATAGGTTATAACTTCCATGCTGCCAATACCATTGCATCAATTGAACTTTTTCCACCATGTGAAATGCCCTTGCCATTAACTTTTCGTGGATTTAACAATCTCCTGTTGATTCACAAGTGTACCATCATTCTTGAATGTCTGCATGACTAATCGTAGAAGGAATAGATCCAATTGTTTCAGTGTACGTTGTTGGTGATATCGATAAATAAAATATTTTGTATTCAGTTGCTTGCAATCTTAAGAGGATATTCCCTCCAATTAATTTCTTTGTAAAGTATGCAAAATTTGGTTTAAGTTATCGACAATTCAGCTATTGTGAACTTAGTGAGTCTTACAGTGAAAACTGGCGAAGATTTTAAATATAATCCATTGAAACTCCGAGTATGATAACCTTTATTAACATTTTGATTAATCGTTGTCCGACTTGGTTTTGTGGTGTCCGATTTGATTGATGATTAAAGAATTTCTAGAACAGCAACGGGTTCACATTCTTACGCTTAGAAGTTAACGCAGGATATAAAAAACAAATTAGCCAATAGTATATTGCAATCAAATATACATAAATATGTTATATAAAAAGCTTAAAAACGTCATACTCGGTCAGCAATACTAACCCTGTCATGTACTTGCAACGTAAACGGTCTCAATTGCATTTTAGTTGCGTGCGTATTCTTCACAATACACTTGGATGTTTCACTTTAAGTTCTTAGGTAAAAATAGTGGATTGAATGCAAGAAGTGACGAGGACAATTAAGGTTACCTATATAACACACACACAGCCTGGAAATATGGCAACACCTCTCGTTCTAATATGATTAAACTGAATAATTCTCAGCTAAGGCCGGATTTGAGATTACTAACAGATCGTTGAGTAATATGGCAATAAATCATCATATTTAATTTTTCCCTTGTGTTAAAAATGAATGAGAAAGCGTGTCTAGGACTCTGGCACCGAATTCCATCCTTCTAACGACCGTGCCATTTGTACGGTTAAGAGACCACATCCGCTATGAAGGATGCAACAAGTTTCATGATTATTAGTCAAAGAAAATTTAAGACCTATGAATGGTTAGCCTTGAACATTTTCAAGGCTGGACAAACATCAGAAGAACAAACAGGCTTGTCTCATGAACATGGAGTGCCTTAGAATACAACAGAATTAAGTACGAACATAAAACGACCTGATACCACGAGCGGTTGCATTAATGCATCGATCAAGAGACAGAATGGATGGAAAGAAATGGAAGTACGGATAAATACAAAATTGATGGAATAGAAGCAATAACTAGTATAGATATTTGCAGCTATAAATTACAATTATACCATAATTTGTGCACTAAAATAATTGGTCATGGACTGCTAGTCCTGAGACATGAACTGAAATTGTTGCATACAATTAGATCGATGGATATACGCTGTAACTTGTGCAAGTCTTCAAGTCTCTTAAACGACCTTCTTAATACGTTCAGCTAAGATATCAAGGCCACTAGAGGAGTGCGTTTTCCACAAGATGGTAGTTGCCCATTCCTTGAAATGATTCAATGAGCTCCCTTCTGTACGATGGTTATCTTGGCAACACGACGATGCGAAGCGTCAAGCCAAACTCCGGATTTCATATTTCAACACATGTTACAATTTACGTTGCTTGCATAGACTCCGACTGTCATACTTCAACACACGTTATGCTCCACGTTGCAAGCACTGACTAAGGACGTCATAGTTTCAACACAGTTTACGATTTACGTTGCCTGTAGAGACTCGAAGATCCACCCACCTTTGCCATCGAGGGTGAGGAGAGCGTGATGGTAAGGCCGCAGCGACGCTCGGTGTCCCACACTGATGACAGTAACGCCTGCGTCGGCCGCTAGTGAGTATAGGATGCTCTCGACGTCTTCACTGAGGGCACTGGTCGCCTCGTCCAGGATGGCAAAGTGGGGCTGGTGGTACAGAACTCGCATGAAGCAAAGCCGCTGCACCTCCCCGGGAGACAGGACATCAGACCTAGTGAGATACACTTTTTTAGCGAGGAGAATTTTTAAAAATAATTAAAGAGAAATATCACAAGTAGACAAGAGGAAAATGCAAAAACACAAGTTCGATTCTGCAATGATGAATGAAGGTAATGGGAATAAAAGCAAGGGAATATATGTTCGAATACATTTGACTGAAAATTGTTTCGTCACACAAAATTTTCAATGATCAGCAGTGATTTTCTCACCAAATCCAACCAGGATCTGAATCGAGTCCTCCGCATCGGCGCACAAGCGACGCCAGTTTTATTTGCTTGAGCCAACGCAGCAGCTGCCGGTCAGTCGGCGACTGTCGGGAGGCTAAGCCTCCTGCATTACTTGCAACGACGTTAGCATCCAATCTTCTTCTTGCGACTTCGGATAGCTGAGTCTGGGCGTCCGCACTTTGATGATTGTCATTTTCTGGGTCTTGATTGGCGTTATTTGTTTCGTTCATCTTTGTCAAACTCGACTGATTAGGTTGTGTTGTACCCATTTCTTGGTCTCTGTCAGGTGTTAGTTTCAAACGAGGAACAGTACCTTCTCTGGTCTTCTTAGTAGGGCTCTCCGTGTTCTGGTTACCTGCGTTTTCAGTTGGATCATAGCACACGGTAGGTGAGGCATCGCCGCAACTGTCGTTCATAGCAGTTGCTTCCGTTGGCTCTGGCATGACGCTGGACGCTGCGTCACTAACAACGATGCGCGGATTGTCGGCCTCGTCACAAAGCTGTTCAGGGTACACGATCTGCGCAGCGGGACACAATTTTTAATCATAGGCTCACAAAAATATCTTAGCTGTAATTAATTGAGAAGAATTATCAGTTTTTCTGTGATTTATGAGCAATTGTAATCAGAAAAGAGATCATAGGACATAAGTAAATAATTCTGTATTTCATCTTTTTGAACGGATTCATACATCACAGACTTTTCATTGGGTGAATAGCAAGATTCAGAGAAAACTCTGAATTAACCACGAATGCCCTAAATTGATTCAACAGAAAATAGAAAACGCAATCAATCATAAAATCACACGGGGATTCTAATATTTATCGCTGAAAAGAAGACACCGAGTAAAAATTTGATTGTCAGACAATTTTCAATTAATGGACAACTAACCTGTTCTCTCAAGGTTCCGTTCGTCAAGAAGGGCTTTTGCGGTAGGAATATGACGGCTTTGGGCCCGTAGCTGCTCTGATAAGCCAGTACACCTTCCTGAATGGGCCAAAGTCCTCTCAGAGCTCTTAGGAGACTCGTCTTTCCACACGAGCTGGGCCCCATGATCAACAAATTGTGGCCTCGCACAATATCCAAATTCAAATCTGAAAAAAATGTATAAGAGTGAGCGAATACACCAGTGAAAAGAAGAGCGAGTCTCAGAAAATTCTTTATTGTAATAGAGAAGAGCCACATTAGATTGAAATTTTCACAATTTATATGTCAAGTAACAGTATAAGGTAGTCTTTGTATGACTGACTACCTTTTATTCAGCACAAGTCATCATCAATGAAATTCAGTTTGAATATGAATGTGATTGGAAACGTTTTGCAAGATCTGAAAATAAATATTGACGGCCAGGTCAAGTAAGTTCACCGTAAAATCCTTCCGCACATACTAATCATCCATGTACGAGAATCACGTAAATCAAACTGATTTTTTTGCTATTAACGACCTTTGCGTTTTAGCGCATCATCTCATTTATGGAAAAAATGCACTATTGTGCTCGCCATGTCCGTCTGTCTATCCGTGACTTCGCGTTTTCGTCGACGAGAAAATGCGCTCTCTCACTCACTGCAGTGAGTACTGAGTTATTATTATTTTTTTTAACTTTGTTTTGCTGAGCTGCTAATTTTTTTGGTGAGCTGTTTTGGTGAGCCGCCGTTCGAATGAATTACCGCCGTTCTACAGAAATGAATTAAGGTTAATCAAAGCATTCAAGATTGACATTGGTTTTTGATTGACGTTAGCATTCGTAACGCCACTCACAAGTCATACGTCGCACTACAAAGCTCACTGTTCGGGTTTTGGGTACACTATTTACTTTGCAACTTCATACAAAATTCGACTCGGACCTCTAACTAAAGCAGTCGTGGTGCCTGGAACGCTCAGCGTTACGTTCTGCAGCACGAAGCCTAACGGCCATGAGGTGCCAGTGAAGGCGGGGGCCACCTCGTTACTCTCTCCGCCGTTAATATCAGCTTGCGTTGCCTCCTCAGTATTTCTTATCGCCGACGCTGCCTCCTGAGCGCCAGGGTTCACACAAGCAGCTATCAGGGCCACTTGGTCGTCGGAAAGCTTTTGGTGATGGGAGAGAAGGTCGGTGGTGGGCGTCAATTCGGTGTCAACTTGACTGGTGATCAACAGCGAAGCGTCCTGTTCGACCATCAGATCTTTGCTAGATCTGCGGGTCAATAATCATATATAGGATCAGCACACTACAACTGGGGAAATTTATATTTAATGTCGAATACATAAATGCTACAACAATTATTATAAGTAACTTCTAATTTGAAGTAAGAAATCAGAACCCCAAGCATTACACAGGAAGATGATATGAATCAGATTTACGATTACCCTGAATTACTTGACACCAATTTATTATCATTCAGAATGGAAGACGGGCGAACTTTCTTGGTACTAAATTACACAAGATCAGCAATTCTATACTAGCCGGTATCTAAAACATTTAAAGTGTTTTATTTCGAAGGTAAGATCTAGAACTCAACCCCGCAAAAGCTTCGCCTTGCCTGTCATCAGCTTCGCTTGAAGACGTACAGACGGCGCTGTAGGACGGAGGAGGACCGCCCGAACCTGCGCACCAAAACACACAACATGAAATGTTCTCGGCGGTTAAATCATGGTTTTGTTGGCCATGTTTAGTGTTTACTGACAATTCATAGTTCAATGATCGTATGAAATGAGGATCAAATTCTAGGTTCCATGCTAATGAAAATGGGTATTTCAAATACAATTTTAGGCCGAAATAGTAACCGGAATGAAATTCTTTGATAGACTTTAAAGCATGAAAATGTAACTTATTTTAACTGCAAAAACAATGGACGAAGACAAATAAAAAGAACTAGCACAACGAAAATTTAAATAAGTGTAAAGGCCTACTGGAGGCAGTGTAGAGGGTGCCCAGTACAGCCGGCGATGCCGAGTACGCAGGGGGCGAGGCTGCAGGGAGGCCCAAGTAGCCCTTGGTCAGGTCTGTGTATGACGCCGAGGCCTGCAATGAAATACAAGAGTTCATCACAATTTCACTTTGTGAGTACTTTCAGTAGAATGGCTTTGGCATGGTTTGAAATGGCACAGTATTTGATTGTTATTTCTGGTTGAAATATTAGGTTTTATAGAATAAAATACCTGTTGTGCATGACCTACGTTTCTACTAGGTCCTGCAGAAGCTAGTGCTGTTCTGCTAAGCACGCTAAAAACTCAGCTGGGACATTGTAAAATCCACATAGATTCTCAAAACCATAAAATTCATTGACGAAGTTTTGCACTCGTAATTTTTCATTAGCTAACAAAGTTCTGTCTTTGGGACCTTTCAATTAGTCGAGGAAGTTAGCTCTTAGAACTCTGCTCTTTGCTGTCAGGGCCTTATTATTAATCGATAAAGATTTGTCCTCAGGACCTCATCATTATTAAACGAAATTTTGCTCGCCAGACCTCATCATCAATAGACGAAGTTTTACGTAATCTCAACATTAGTAAATGACGTCTGCCCCACGCCCCTTACCGTTAGTCAACTAAGTCTGCCCTCAGCACCTTATCATTAGCAGAGTTCCAGTGAGATCGAAGTTGCTCGAGCGCCTCCAGCAGCTGCGAGACTCTGTGCGTGGCGCCCGCCACCTGCACGATGCTGCCGCACAGGTCCAACAGGGAGCTCAGGGAGCTGCTCAGCATGATGCACACGAACGCATTCTGCACAAGCAGTTCCAAGGTAAGTTGGTTGTATTACCATGTGTAGAATAAAAGCAATATTTACTATTTTTCAAAGAGATTATGACTTGTTTACACAGACATATTGCTTGATTAATTAATGGTTAATGAAAACAGTGTTACAATAGTCAGTTATGGAAAGATCGGGTTCAGAAGGTCGGATCTCTTGTGAAATCAAGACACGAAAAGTACAAAAATCGGCAACAGGCCAAGGGCCTATTTTTCAGTGCCGACAATTTCTATCTAAATAGTAATGACAGCGGGTAGTTAATGGTATGGCGACATCGATCTCGCTCACCTTGCTGATGATGGACGAAAGAGTGGAGCTGTCGACGTCGTCGTAAACGCCCGTAAAGATGGGAACGGCAATGGCGAGGTATGACAGGATAGACCCAAGATAATCGAACAGGTTTTGACACAGGTTCAGCCATAACTACGGGACACAATGAACATCACAATGATAAGTTAAAACCGATTGCGGGGTACAAAGTTGTTATAAACGACAGGTCTGTATACACAATCAACACTAATCTTTGGTATTAGTTTAGTCTAGAAATATCGGAACGAATCGTTTCCATCTAACAAAAGGCAGTTAGTAGAGCTTTGAGACAAATCCCTATGTGATCGGGGCAGATCGTCCTGTGATCGGTACAGACCGTTGTGATCGCGACAGATTGTCACGTGGTCGGTACAGACCGTTGTGATCGCGACGGACTTTAAAGTGATCGCGACAGATTGTCACGTGGTCGACAGACCGTTGTGATCGCGACGGATTGCTATGTGGTCGGTACAGACCGTTGTGCTCGAGACAGATTGTCACGTGGTCGGTACAGATCGTTGTAATCGCGACAGATTGTCACGTGGTCGGTACAGACCTTTAGGATCGAGACAGCGTTGTGATCACGATAGATCGTCATGTGATCGAGACAAGTGTTGTCTTCACCTGTCTGTTGAAGAGCGCCTGCTTGGCGCGGACCAGGTCGTCCAAGGCAGAGTTGGTCTTGATGGCCTCCACTTCTCCTGACACGTGGAACGCAACGCTCTCACTGCCCGCCCTGATCTGCATGTGTTTAAACCTGGGCCGAGTGACGGTTAATATCATACAAACATCGTGGAAATTTAATAGCAATGGTACACAGTGAACTGACTGAACTTGAATATATTCTTTTGTCTCGTATAAGACACGAACATATTATGACGGTCTCAAGGCAGAGTCCAAGTCGAAAACACAAATGCCTATCATTCTGTGCTGAAGATATACCTATTAGAATTAACACTCTGCCAATAGCGACCACTATTAGGACCTTTTGGCTCCATTCATGTCATGGTTATTAGGAACAACAATGAAGGCATCCTCGATGAAGACAGCACGCAAAACACTGGAACGCGATGTGCAAACACATCAGGGCCAAGGATTCGTCCACTGGGCATCTCCTTAAGTTTTTAGATATCCACTGAAAATTTTGTGGCTTCTTCGAAGATGCACGTAATCTCCACGCGAGCAAAATGTGCCAGGTACAATTCCATTTTTTTAAACTACTGAATATAAACTTTAAGCAAAAAATGCATCCGAATCAAGAAATAATTTATTAAAGATTTTAATCATCGTGCAGGGCAGAAATCTAATCCATTGCTCCACAGAAACTTCAGTAATCTATAAAAATGAAAAGGGTAGTAAATCACCATCAGAAAGATCACTTGGTTCACGTAAATTTTTGAAGGCTCAATAAAGCTCATAGACCAGTGATACACCCATGTTTCACAAAATTCCAGCTAAAAATGCATAGGTTTGAATTGACGAGATTGTCACCTGAGATCGCAAATTAAAGAGAGTTACGGTACATACATGGAGGGACCAAACACGCGTTCTAACCTGAGATCGCCTTCGCACTTCTCGGCCTGCACCACACGCGGCACGATGGGATCCATCACAAAGCGGTTGACGACGCTACTCAGCAAGAAGAAGATCAGGATCATGGTAGGACCCAGCCAGCCTGTGCTGCAATCACGAAGAGTTCATGGATTCCATCTTGCATACTGCTTTCATTTTCAGCATCAAAGCACTTTGTCAGAGTAGCTGAAGTACCAAGTCAATTGAATTTTCATTAATAGTGCAGTTAATCAATGTTCAGACAAGATATGTAAAAAATATAACTCAGTACTCACTGCAGTGAGTGACAGAGAGCGCATTTTCTCGTCGACGAAAACTTGAGGTCACGGACAGACGGGCGGACAGACAGACGGACGGACGGACATGGCGAGCACAATAGTGCATTTTTTTCCATAAATGAGAAAATGCCTAAAAACATAAGAAAAGAAAAATAACAACCATGCTTGACAATCATGCAATGATTTAGATACAAATAGCATTAATAGACAATTCAAAATATTGAACAAGCTGGAAGTAATTAACTAATTCTGGTAGACCTGGTATAAGCCTGATAAGTGTAGTAGGATATCTTGAATGGGGAGATGAGCAGAGTAGCAACCATCATCCCTAACGTTCGGCACAACAAATCCACGTCTTGCGTCATCCGCATGTCACTGGAAAAAATTGATAAACTTGAAACCCCTAAAATACTAAAGGGTAATAAAATCTCTCAGACTCATTTACTCGCAGTCATAGTACAAAACAAGTTGCTTGGCAATGATTCATGTAGAACTAATATGACAGAGAATATTGGTACTTGAAAACTAGGATTTTAATAGCGATGCCTGAGGACGAAAAGCAGCTGGTAATAAGCCGCATTTAAGACAGAATTACATCTATGTTGACACGAAATGCCAACCATAGGCATAAGGCAATGCCAATAACATCTCTTTGAAAAACATCCATCAGAAAAATATTTAATTTTCTCTAAAATTAATGCATGAAAGACGCAGTCACAAGGATGAAAAAAAGTTGTCATTTTGTGACGATGCTTGGCAATAATATTTTTCTAAGAAATTCCAACCAATGGCCAAGTCTATCTTGCAGACATGAAAATTGCTTACTCAGCACGCAGCCAGGCAGCAAGAATTCTGCTGAGAAGATATTTGCCTCTCCATTCAATTCAGGCTTAGCTTTTCTGGTACAACGTGTTTCACATTGATTTAAAGAAGAGGATATATATATTAATAATATGAATACTATTATTATTCATTGATTATTATATTATAAAATATTTATTTAATATACCTAGATGTATATAGATATTATGTAGGTATATAAATAAGTTAAATCTGCTATCATGATGTACACTTTATGTAATAATGTACTTTCTGACAATAGTAGTGAAATAAATGTGTGGAAAATAGATTTTAATTATAAGATTTAGACACATGAAAAATTTTCTTTCAACCTATGTGAAAAACCCATCCAAAATATAAACTAACACTCCAAAATGTATGAAAGGCTTGAAATAACACTCATTCACCCTAAAAACAAAGTGTAAAATCCTTTTCAAAAGAATAAATTTTAGTGGATGTACATCACACCAAGGATGTACACAAAATATTCCATGACTAGTAACGTTACACAGGCAGATCTCACGGATTGTCAAGGTTGAGATGCGGGGTGATGGTGATGGCGTAGTAGTTGATGCCAGCAAAATAGAGACGATGCAGTGCATGTGTCAGCACTCGTCGCCATGAGATGTACAACATGCTGCTGATGTAGGACTTCCCACTCAGAACCTGATTATACATTGACTAGTGAATGAACAAATACAATAAATATACAAGGAATCATGGGATATCAAATGAAATATGATTGCATAAACAATAGGAACATACAGACAAGTAGGGTAAAATGATACAAACTTATTAATACAAACATGAATGTTGAGAATAAAACGACAAGGTAAATTGGTGAGAATTACAAGAAAGCTAGTGAAAAATGACAACAACCACAAATGATATCATTATTTTAGGAAGTTATTCTCTCATGGTGCATTAGATGCATGACTTATCTACATAATCTTAATGAACCTATTAGTCAACAAGTGCAGTAAATCTTGCCCCAGCTATGGTGGTGACAAGCAAGAGGCTGTAGAGCGTCGTGTAGACAAATCCTTGCCAGTCCTTCTTGCCCAATACAAGGTAGTAGCGGCTGCTGATGAGGCCAACGTGGTACACAATGTACTGTTCTGCTCAGATAAACATGGAGTCAGCACTTTATTAAGAATATCAACTTAGAAAAACTAACACAAAATGATCATGAATCTCCATTGAATATACAATTATAATGTATAAGCAGCTCCAAACATGAAAAAAATAATTTGAAATGAAAAATTCTGTCTGGAGTAAGAATTGATTGAAAATTTAATTCAAAGAAAATCCTTCATAGTATATGAAGTCCATGAAACAAGTGATAAATTGGTGTTTTGCCTAAACAAAATGAGCATTTTTACATATTTAACTTTACATTAAGCACAACTTTAGCAATGTATAACTATAGTTAATCTAAATTGCCCAGGAAAAGTCAAACACAATTGTCATAGGCCTGTATTCTCCTCATGATACTGCTATGTAATTGAGGTCTGTTCTTGATCTTGGGGCAAACAAAAATTAGCCTTGCAGTTTTATCTGGATAGCACATACTATTTTATAAAGATTCACTAACATGTCCAATCACCCATGCATAATCAAGTGATAGTTCAGTGGAGCCACTGCATTGCAGAATTTTGATTGGTTGCCTCACAATATGTATTCAAATTTTTACTCAGTTATTGTGGCAGTTTTGAAGTGAAGCTGCACAACATTTCTATTCATCTTATATTTTGGATGTATGTCAGTCCTCAATTTTACATTGGGAGGAATATTTTATTAAAAAATTATTGTTTTATAATAACAAAAATATCATGGAAAATGCCAGAGAAAAAAAAAACATCTAATAAAACCTTTATTGAATGAAGGTTTGAATTCATAGCACTCAAGGCTAAAGCATAAAGCACACTATGCCTTTATTATTAGTTTATAGTGTGCATAAAGCACCTATGAATATAGATGAAATGGCTCAAGTGACCAAGTATACATATTGTTTCATCATCAGTTTCTAGAACGAAGCTTACAATTATAATTTTAACCAATTCAAAAAGAAGGAAATATTGATTCAAATACATAACCAATGCTAAAAAGCAAGAGAGCAAGGCACAAGCTAATTATATATCAACAACAATGTATATATTATTCATGGGCCATGGCTATGACCTATGACTTACCCAAAATGCATACTAGCAAGAGGAGAGTGAATAGTATTACTGGGAGGCTGCAGATTCCTGGGAAGAGGAGAGGAGATAAACGTCTCAGTCTCTTGAGGAGCAGGACATTGATGCCCACGGACTTGTCTGCACTACTTGGCTTTTGATTAGGCAGTGAAGATTGATTAGAGCTGCCTAAGGAGCTGCAGCTTTCTGTATTGCTTGGAACTTCCATTTTTATTGCATAGGCTTTTGCCAATTCTTATAAATAGTAATAAAATTGATAGATCCTTTAAAAATTTAATTCTAGATAATAATAAAGTATTGGTCTGCCAAACAAATATAGATATTAAAATTTCATTTACACCATTTTATGAATTTAAGGATTAGAATTTTTCTATTGAATTTTTTCATACTAAATTTTAAAATTTTGTTGCTCAAAAGTGCCAAATTTTTAATACAATTGCCTTGGAATCTAAGAGCCCAATCATCATGAATCATGCACAGTGCACCCAATCATGAATCAAAAGCCATAAATGTCTTTTGTTATTGTTAATAATTGCAGAATTTTGCAGTTGCAAAAATGGCAGGAAAGAACCAGTCATGACTGGAAGGTAGATTTATTCTACAGTTTCCACATCTGATTCTGATGCAATCATTGACTTCATTGCAATGCACTGAATGCAGTTTAACTCAAAACAAAATATTTTATAGTGCTGAGTGACTAGGCTAGTGAGTACTGACAATTTAATCAATGTTAACAGGATAACATTAACAGCCATTGTCTTAATTGCATAAAGCCATTAAATGAAAAAGTAGGTAATTTAACCATTTTATAAAAATTGAACATAATTTATATTTCAGAAATTCAGTAAAATTACAGTTGATTGCCATGAAAATGGTAACCATGCTACAATTCTCTATCATTTTAGACATGAATAACTCCAGATAAAAATTATATGGTACTATACCTAGTCTCATTGCTCTGCATGGTGAAATTCTACCCAAAAGCAACAGATGGTCACATCTCACATATTTCCTCAGAGGCTCAGAAGTAGACGAAGTCCTGCATGTCTTGACTGGGTGCCACTATCATTGACTAGGTATGTGTATGTCTATGTTGACTTTGGGGCTGCCCGCCGCCCGGGGCCGGTTGTCTTGCCTATGTGCCTTATCGCCCTTATGATGGCTAGAGAAAACGGTCAAACTGGCAACATAAGCCAAGGCAAGGCCAAGACCGGCTAAAATTCTTAATTTATTTGAAAAGTGTTGTATGTTTTTCATGCAACAATTCAAATCTTTGTGTTATAACTATAACACATCCAAAGCCAATACTTTGTTGCATATATTTTAATCAGCCAATGTGATTAAATAAAGCAAAATCGTATAATTCGGCCAGACAATAAACCCATCTGACTCGGGAGCCTGTTCTTGATCTAAAAAGATTCCGCACGTCCAGAAAATTGTCAGCTAAAGGTGCTGTTTAAGAACCTGCATCAATTCGCTCAGCCTAGGTAGTTGTCTTCTCGTCTATGGAAATTCTTAACTATGAATTCAACAGATAACTACATTTAATCGACGTGACTTCAACGCTGTTCGAAATTAGCTTTACAGATCTGAGAAGTCGCAGCTTGCTGGTTAATTTGGCCGGCAACTTTGGGATTCAGCCATTCAGGGTGACGGAATTTAAATTTGTAGGAATATCGAACCCGAGAAACATCGAGCTAACCTGATATTTTTTTTTAATTAGCATTGCACCTGAGTTTTAAACATTTAAGGTTGTATCCGACAGAAAGTGGTGGTGGTGGCGGGTTATAGGTGAAGAAGTCGCGCGTTGACCGACAGAAAGTCATGGTATAGTATCTTCGACATTGAAGAATAGGGCTGGATGAGCCTGTCGCCGATTCTTGTACTTTTCTCATACCCAAGTCGTCCAATTATCTCGAGACTCACCCAAATACCTAAATATATCTTTATATACTGTAAAATTATACATTTGATACCTTTATCACCAAATAACTACAATTACGAGCGATGTTACAATTCAAGAACGTATAATAGCATGCGTTTCTATTCTGAATACCAATATTTTCGGATAAATGCAGTAAAAAAAATTTAACGTGGTTGGCTTTAAAAATGTTTTCAAATTTAACGTGGTCACTTACGAATCATCAATAATAATAATATGCGTTTAAAAATTACTTTTAAAAGACAACACTTTTAAAGAATTCAGTGTCTCCAATGTTTCACATATACAAAGTGAATTTCTAATTTTATTATGCATTCAAAAATTAGTTTTTAATATTTTTATTTTTTTTTAATTTAAATTATTTTACAAAATAATTTTTCCAATTTATTTTAATATCATATATAAAATTTTAAAAAGTTTCAAAACGATTCATTTTGTCAATTGATTCATGCATTGTCTTCAACTTTACGCAAGTGTGCCAAATTTCAGATCGATTGGAGAGAAAAAAAGTGTCTTAAATACCGATTATAAGATTTGTAGCAGACAGACAAACAAACAAACAAACAAACAAACAAACAAACAAACAAACAAACAAACAAACAAACAAGAAGTGAAGTTAAAGAGAAGTCTTGTAATAAAATACACGTTTAAAAATTACTTTTTAGAGACAACACTTCCAAAGAATCCAGTGTCTCCAATCTTACAGATGTACAATGAATTTCTCATTTAATTTTCGAATATTAAAAAAATTGATTTTTCATTTTTTTAATATATAAACTTATTTTTTTTTTCAAAATTATTTATTCTATTAATTGATTCATAAATTTCCTCTGACTTCACACAAGTGTGCAAAATTTCAGATCAATTAGACAGGTAAAAGTGTGTCATATATCAGTTATAAGATTTGTAGCTGACAAAATTATTTGTTCAATTTTTTTAATATTAAATTTTTTTTTAAATTTTTAAAATCATTTATTTTGACATTTGATTCAAGCTTTGTCTCCAACTTTACACAAGTGTGCAAAATTTCAGATCGATAGGACAAGTAGAAGTGTGTTAAATTTCGATTACAAGATTTGTAGCAGACAACAAACAAACAGCAAGAAGTGAAGTTAAAGAAGTATTGTAAAATGGAGAGCAAAATGGTAAAATATACGTTAGGCTGAGAAGCCAAACTAGTTCCATTATTCGTTCGCAAAATGCCTTCAGAATGCATGATTTGTTCAACTCATGCCATAAGATTGTTGGTCGTTTACCGCGAGAATTTGACCTTCACCTCAAGTAGCACAAAGTGCAAACTGATATCGTAGGCGTCAGATTAATGGTAGACAAGTAGTAACATGAGGACATCTCATATTCCTTCGTCTACATGATAAACTTTTCCTGAAGGTCAACTAAAACATTTACGGTTATCATGATAGGTGATATGGTGATCAATAGTAATGATAAAATTTTAGTTTTGATGACTGCTGCATCCTGATACGTTTCTATGAATGCAAAGAGAGAAGTAAATTAACGTAACAGTCGTATGTGACTGGAAGTTGACACCAGATTACAAAAAAATCACAGGTTGCATTAGCTTTCCTGGTTTGAGTCCAATATCCATTTTTCCAGGGAAGAATAAAATCAATGAAATCTAATGTCTAGGTAATGAAACGCTAGTCTAGGTTTCGTATAGGCAAAGCTAAATTCCTTAAAAAAGGAAAGCCCGTGATCAGGTAAAAAAAGTTTCAAGGCATCGAAGTGAGGAATCCAATGAATAGTAAAATATTATAATAGCTATGTCCTCATTATACTTACCGACACATTATACAAGAGTAACAAGACAAAAACGTTTGAATTAGCTTGGGATTTATGATGGTCATTATAAAATTTTTTAACGCGAATACATTCTCCCACCAAGAACTTGCTTTGACTTGAATGCAAAATGGTTGGACACAAAAGGTCTCATTTCTGCTCAAGTTTAGCATATCATATCAGTCGCAAGAGACTCCAGGAACAACCTATTGCTAGGAGCGTTCACCGTCTACTGGCCCTGTAAGAGATGGACGAACAAGCATACCATTTGTGCGGGTAGAAATTTCTTTTATAGTACGTGAAACACGGTGCATAGAAGCAAAACAATGCTAATCCATTTCAAACAACACATTTCTTTCTGGTAAAATTTATTAAAGTAAGATAAAACCTATCCATAATCTTCAATAGATTACTGGATAAAGTTAATACAAATTCTGATGCAAGAAACAACGGTGGGACAAACACATCTCCATTCTCCACTTGACTTTCCTTGGATTCTCAATTACACACAACACGGCTGATAATCTTAGTTAAGAGAATAAGAGGTCACTGAATCTTATGATAAGGGATGGAAGTTTTAAGACAAAATTATTACATGTCAGCCGAAGCGTTGATAGCTTGACCTAAACAGTCACCAGTGCTCTTACAGATGTACCTATATATCACACATGTCAACAACGTTTCAGGCATTATTAACTTCTATTCACAATTAAAGCGTAATAGCTTGACAAAATATTCAAAGAAAGGCTGCACTTTATTCAATTCGAAGTTCCATTTTTCTTCCAAATATTCAATTTCTTACTTTCACATAACCACTATACTGCAGTGTGTGGTCTATTTAAGACACTATAAAGATTTGTACAAGTTCCATTACTTCAAACTTAGAATAATAACGTAAAGCAATTACTATTAATTCTAACATCACATCGCACATAACCTAATGTACAGGATACAAAAATAACTATCGTCTACTCCTTCCAGATAAAACTGCACTCAACACATTTGTAGTAGTTGGTCATAGGTTCATCAGCAGACCGCGTCTGGATCTGCATGAAGTAAGCTTTGTTGTGGGCGCACTTGGGGCAAGGAGCTTCTGTGCTGTCGACGTTCTTCCAAGCCTCCTTCCCTCCTAAGACATCGTCCAGAGGCTTCTTGCTTGTGTGGAATCTGGATAATAAAATAAAACTTGAATGAATCTCTGTTCAAATGAGAAGTTAAACAAAAAATGACGTGTGTTTCCATCAAGGAAAGCTAAAACTACATATAAATACAGTATTGAGTACATAAAAATGTTAAAATTTTTGCATACACTATTTATATGAAATTAGTATAATCAGTTTTCATACTTTTCAGTTTCAATCATACTTTTTGACAGCCAATTGAACAGAGAAGTAATAATATGAATTAAATACTGTTAATAGACATGAAATATCTTTAAAGCAAGGCTAGCTTGAACTAATTCTGGCAAACTCACGTGTGAACCTGAGTCTTTCTGACAGGAAATATGTATGGACACCAGTCGCACTCATAGCGCATTTGCTGAAAAATAGGGAACTATTAGCAGGAACCATTTTCTGTACTACAGATTTGAAATGTGATATGATCACTTCTACACAGTAGAGGCATATACAACATAACTAAGTATTAATTAAGATAAAGTTATTCCTATAAACTATTGCTTGGCTAAATCTGATTGGAATTGGGTGTGTGCTGACCTCTGGTCAAGACCTTTAGATTGGTCATTGACAGGGCATAAAAACTCTTAATAGCATAAAAAAATTAAAAGTTCACATCACATTTGGCAGTTGACAGAAAGTTCAAATTAATAGGTATTCACAACAACCCTAAAAGACTAAAACATTTAGTTAATTATACATGTCAACATCCTAAAAGAAAACAGAAACAATGTACTAAAACATTCAATGCAATTTCATGTTCATTCATCAAATAAAATTCCCTGAAGTTGGAAAAAATATGTACCAACTATAAATGATGAAATAAAAAATAATTGAATCACAGAGAATAAAGCTAAAAAATCATAACTTTTGATATTTGCCTGAAAACTTGATACACCTTTAAGGCCAAAAACTAACTTGAAACATAAAGATAAAGCACCCAAATAGAAGTGATGCTTTAAAAAAATTCAAACTCACTGTTTCAGCTTCTTTTATCATCAGCAAGTTGGTGCAGCGAGGGCAGAAGCGCATCATCTTGTTTGACCAGAATTCAAGATTCTGAAGTAAATTAAATCAAAGACTGAAAAAAACAAATGAACATTGTAAAATTAGCATATTTTTAAAGTAATGAATTTATCTCATGTGAAACAAAATGCATGATAAATTCATGCCCCATTTCGTAACACACACCATTATTTGTGGTAAGCAGTAGAGGCATGCCCAAAATGATTGAACACACCGTTAATAATAATTCAGAGAAAAGGAAATCCTTACCTTAGGCCTCTGTTGCATTGAGGGGTGAAGATTTATTTTTATCCAAATTATTCTCTTCAGCCCCAGCTATTATCTTCAGCACCTACTCTTAACACCAAGACAAATAGCTAACACTCTATATAACTACTACAGCTGAGTACTACCTTATTTAGAAAGAAAGTTAAAGATTATGAAGCTTCCAACCCTCTGTTATCAAAATCTCCTTAATGACCTCAGTGAAGTACCTATACAAGTATACTCATGGTTTATACAAGGTCCCAGTAGGATTACGGTACTAGAATTTGAAAAAAGAACAACACCAGGGGCCATGGCTATAAACTAAAACACTGCGTTGTAACACATCCATGAAACAACATTCCTTCTTGCTTGGAGTCACCGACATGTGGAACAGCCTCCCTGATAGCATCATTGATGCTCCAAGTATAAACGCCTTCAAGAACAGACTAGACAAAGCTGTGCAGTTGCAGGAACATATGTTTAGTTTTAAAATGCCTAGCACCACCTTATGGGCCTTGCAATAAGTCCAGCAGCCATGTCAAACAATTGTCAGTTATGGAAAGATCGGGTTCAAAAGGCTGGACCCCTTGTGGAATCAAGCTTCAAAAAGTACAAGAATTGGCAACAGGCAATGAGCCTTTTTCTTCAGTGCCAACACTTCTATTCTATTCTAATACTCACCTCTATACCCCACTGGCTCATCCAACTTCATCAATTAAATACACAAATTTCCAAAAGAGAATGCTCTCTCAAACCTACTAAACAGCAATATAATACAAGACACACAGCCAAACATCAGCCATATAGAAAAGCAGTGAAACCATGCAGACAGGGTGCACCACAGCAAACTCCACTGTGGCCACCATCTTTCACAACGTATTAGTATGCTCCAATAAACACTTTTTGACAGCACTCACTTTGACCCAAGTCCCCAATGTTATACATTGTCCTACATTGTCAAATATATTCCATTCAAGTGAACATAGCTGGCAGCACATAGGCTCCAGGTGGGCATAAAATCAGTCTTGCAACTTTTGCCTGAGCCAGTTTGAATGGTGGCCTTCCTTCCTAGCCCCAAGACAACTAGAGCTTAAGCACAAAAGTGCTTAAATATATCAGCTGGGATACAAAAAGAAGGTCTCATTATCTAGACCCCAGTTTCAGGCTTTCCAACCAATATGAGTGTGGTGCGCAACCTATTTGGAATATTGGACTAAAGTTTTCTAAAATTGCAGATAAAAATGACCATTTCACAATTGAGCTTCAAAAATTTATGTTTGAAATGAAAATAGGCAGTTTTACTTACTTTATACTAAAGAAATATAACACAGTACTCACTGCAGTGAGTGAGAGGGAACACATTTTCTTATCGATGGAAACGTGAAATCACGGACAGACAGACAGACGGACATGGCAAGCACAATAGTGCATTTTTTCCAGACATGAGAAAATGCGCTAAAAGGCCATAGAAACAGATGAAATTGTCCAGATTCGACAGTATTTTTGTCCAATTCACAGGTGGCTTCTTGCCCAATTTTCCACTTACAGTGTGCAACCTCAACCAACCTGAGACCATAAGGCCTGACATAACAGGCCAGTCAGGCCTCACAGTGTCTGACTGTCACTCTGACATACCATCTAATGGAGTAATGCTCAAAAATGGTTTTGAGCATTTTTTGTTAATAACTTCTTACTATGAAACATTTCTTTTATGAGTTTTGAACTCATTTCAAAGGCCTTTGCAAGGGTTATCAAATGGCATTTTTGGAAAAATTCCATATGGTATTCATAAGGTGCTAGACGTAAAGTATAAGCTTCCCTAATTACCCCTGGAAATGGGGTAATTAGGGACACTCGAAATAAAACTTAGTTTTAAAACATTTCAAGCATGCAGAGTGTACTCGACCATTAACATACTAACAGTACTATGAAGTCATCCTCTTCCTTTGTAGGTAGATGATGTAGATGTAGAATAAATGACTTTTTGTGTGATTTCAAGCAGGGTTGGCGATTTTTTTGATTTAAAAAAAAGATGGCTAAAAAGGGCACTTATTGCCTCCAATAATGGCCAACAGGCCAAGGTGGTGTTTACCACATAGGGATTTTCGGGTAAACAATTATTGATAAGTCTATTCATTAGCTTTGTAAAGTTTGTATGGAGCAAGGTAATGAGCTAAATATTGACCATTTAACTGGCTTCAATATACAAAAACACTTCAGGAATGCAGATCTCCTAAACATTGATGAGTCACATAACAGATAGGTAGCTGTAAGGGTTTCAAGTGAATTCACTATGACAAAAAAGATTGTAAAAAAATGTAACTCAGTTCTCACTGCAGTGAGTGACAGAGAGCGCATTTTCTCGTCAAGGAAGACTTGAGGTCACAGACAGACAGACAGACGGATGGACAGACAGACAGAAGGACATGGCAAGCACAATAGTGCATTTTTTCCATAAATGAGAAAATGCGCTAAAAAGATGCCTGAAACGGCAAGGATTATTTTTGTGGCAACTATCATTTTTTTTTTGAGAAATAAATCATAGTTTAGGCTAATTACTTTTCATTCTATGTTGCCTGGTACACAATCTAATATTCTACACACAATTTTGTGATGACCGCTGATGCATTAATTTTTTGTTTAGCAATTTTTTTTGCTGTTAAATGTTATCAAAATTCTTTGTTCTTAATTGAATTTTTTACTAACTGGAGTCTGCAGCCTTCAACTTAATGAGGTTCTACTATAAATGCATTTTTAGAGGTATCCATTATTACCCTTGAAATGGCGGTCCTTTTTGGGGGGGGGGGATGATATCCGCAAAATCTGTTAGTCACATTTCTAAGCCAACACCAATGTGCAACTTTTATTCAAGTAAAATTTTTTATTATGGCAAATATTTTTTTTGCTGCAGACCTTAGCAGAGCTGCAAAGGTACACTTCCAAAATCTCAATTTTCACACTTTTTTTAGGGATTTTTTTAGAGGTAGTAAATTAATGATTTGATTTCCTTTATGCTACATAGATAGGAAAAATGTTCAACTTTGCAGCACTATTTTTAGTTTTGCAATATTCCCATTAGTTTAGTTTCTACAACAGATCTACAAAATGTCAGATGACTGTCCTGATTTAGGTACTAGGTACAAGTAGCATAAGAGGCCTGAGGCCTGAGCTGCCTGACAGGCTGACAGTGCTTCTTATCTCTTAAGCTACCTATTCATGTAATGATGTATTATCCCCACTAAACTGTATAATGAAATTTTTAAATTTTTATAAAAATTCTAATACCTAGGACATACAATCAGAAAGCATTAATTAATTCAAACTCAAACAATTTTATGAATGAGTCACATTAGAGCAATCAGACTGCATCATCACATGTTCAGTTGACACTTGCTGTACATTGTACAATCAGTCTGTTTTTAGGGTAAAATTAATTATTTGGGGTATATAGATAAGTTTGTGGCTTGTAAATAGTTTTTCATTACTCAGTGTAAATGGATTTTCATTAAAAATTACCCGGCAACGCATTTTGAAAATGGTCGGCAACGCTTTGGGCTTAAAAACCCATATATTGGCAAAGCACCGACGCTGCTTCCACCTTCTGCACCCTGGCAAATCACTATCATTTCTGTCAAATTGTCAAGACCCTGGAAATAAGCTGTTATGAGACTGTGAGACTCAGGCTGTCAAAGTAGCCACTAGCCATCTAGCCCTAGCCCCTAGGGGCTAGGTAGGGACCTAGGCACTAGTAGGCAGCTAGGCAACCCTACGCAGCTTACGCAGCTAGGCCCAAGTGAGAAATTGGATTTGTACAGAAGATCCCATGAATTAGACAAAAATTATAGTGAATCTGGAAAATTTTGCTCATTCTGATCCAAATGGCCTTTTCTCAATTTCTCCAATGTAGGAAAATGGCTTATTTTTATTAGCAATTCCAAAATCACCTATGAAACTATTGTTTTTCCCTTTGAGAGCTAGAATGATTTTAGGAAACTTCTGTCTGATATTCCAAATTGGCTGCTAGCCACCAACACCAAGTTGGTACTTGGTAATTGGAAATTGGAATGATGTGAATCACAGAACTTTTCACCGAGTGACCAAGCCCCAACAGCCCAACTCAGCAAGGACAGCAACTCCCAAGACTAGATGCCTCCACTGAGTCTGAGACTCACTGACTGACCCCTCTAAGCCACAAGCCAGAAATGCTCAAAATTCTACCCAGAAGTCATAACCAAAGGAAAGATAGATGACATCTGTTAGTTTGATAAATGAAAGAAAAAATTTAAACTTATGTGATAGTTAACCATCGCATTTCAGAAATTCAGTTGGACGATCAACAAGGGACTCACCCAGGTCAGGGTCAAGGTGGGCTATCCCGTCGACACACGACAATGACAATAGAGGGAGCGAGAGACAAACTCTAACTAGGAATTCAAAGCAGCTCAAAGAACAAAGACGAAGTGTTCATTCCACTGCTCAGTGTTAACTAGGCAAGTTGGCAACACTTGCCTACCACCTCACAAGGAGCTTGAACTTTCGAGAGTCACAGCGCTGATGCACAAACATCAGCATGGTCTCCTACGAAGCTACGTACATTTTACACCTGCACCTAGGCTGCGGCGGCCCAGTGTTGCCAGGTTTTTTCTCTGAGAGAATACCAGATTGCCTAGCTCAAAATACCAGAAATTCTATTGTTCGAAAACTGACTAATACCTCCAAATTTAATGAACCTATTCGTCAGAAACGTTGGTTAGAAAAAGAAAAAAATATAGATCTCAGTACTCACTGCAGTGACTGACAGAGAGCGCATTTTCTCGTCGACGGAAACGTGGTCACGGACGGATAGACGGACGGACAGACGGACATGGTGAGCACAATAGTGCATTTTTTTCATAAATGAGAAAATGCGCTAAAAAGTATTTTATGTACTGTGCATTTACCAGTGTGGCACTTCTTCCCCTTCGCTCAACATGAGCAAGCCACGGAAACAGGTCATCTTCCATTTTCATACATGCTTACAGGTCATCTTCCATTTTCATACATGCTTGCATATTGCATTAATCTAACATTTCGGGTTTGATCACTTGTTACGGCTGAGCAGATAGCTTTTGGTCCGAATAAGGGACTGCAGTACCTTAGTTGAAATTTTATTTCGTTACTTGTTTTTCACATAGGTGACTTGTGAAAACATTCACTCCACGAATGCATTGGAGACCTGGTCAAAGTAGACACGTGGTGCAGTAGGCAGCCAGTTCTATGAATGGATGATGATTTTCAAGATCAGTGAAATATTGTATGGCACCCCCGAATTCAAGTGGCACTCTATAATTCAAACCACCAAACAAAAATGGTGGAGCTTGCGTCGCAGAGATCGGTTCGACAACCTCACTCGTCCTAGGCCATATCATCACTGATCAGTAATCAATCAAGGATCATCACTCTCGTGTTCATATTGCACTAAGCACTTTTGTTAAATGTTAACAATTAGATTGGGGTTATTTCATCAAGCGGTAAACTTGCGGTTCCAAAAATGGCGGGAAAGCTCTAATCGCGCCGCTCTGAAGGCAATCTATATAATCCACGCCTACGCTGGAGGAAGTTCAAACTTCAGAGGTGGAACTTAATGCAGTAAATTTGCAGTAAGTCAGAAAATACCAGAAAAATGCCAGATTTAGGCATATATATCAGATCTGGAATATTCATACCAGACACCTTCTGAAAATACCAGATTTGTGAAATCTGGTATAGAAATATACCATCTGGCAACGCTGGCCGCTGCGCTGCAAGGCTGTAGCGTGTAGCCTATAGAGCTAGATGGTAGAGTGACAGGTAGACCGTCTGGAACTGGAAACGCTGAACTCGTCCCAACATGTTAGAGGAATCTACAGACCGGAGAGTTGTCTTGCGCTACGTTTGAGGCCCAAACACAACATGGGTGGGGAGCACAGCCGTGGGTAACAAAATTGACTCGTAAACAGGCCCTGGGCCTAACGCCAACGGCCAACCATCAGCATGCAATATCTACACATACTGACATAGTCTCAGATCAATGAGCTGTGGGTAACTCCGGCTAACAGTAAATCCGCTGTGCACAACAGCCACTGCTTCACAGCGCCGGAGCCCAACTGGCCGGAGCGCAACAGGCCCTACCTCAACAGGCGGCGCAGGTTAGGTTCGGTTAAATTACGTTAGGAGTAGTTGTTGCCGTAGGGCCTGTTGCGTTCCGGCCTGTTGCGTTCCGGCCAGTTGTGCTCCGGCCTGTATGCGCTGTGGCCTTTAGACTGAACGGCGCTGTTGTGGTGGGCGCTTTGTGTCAAAAGCCGTGAAGATGCCCGGCTGCGTTACGCTCGGGAAGGTTAAGGTCCACAGTGAATCGCACTGTGGACTTGGGCTATGCTGACCTCTAGCTATCCGGTACGTGGCCCGTGGGAGATAGTTCGATTAGAGGTGTATTTTTGATTGTTTCTTTATTAAAAATAGAAAGCACACATGCTTAATTAAACAAAATAAAATTTAAAACATTCAATTCATCGCTGAGAACGCGGCCGCATTCCACGTCTCCACGCGTCCTCTGCACCTGCTAATGTGCTCGGCAACGCAACATTTTTCGTTTCTGGCAAAAAGATCGTCAGGATGGCTGCGGCAGCTCCTAGTAATCCAAACACTAGAAGCGGAAGTCCTCTGTAGAATTTAACCTGCCCAGCACAAAATTTCCGTTAAAAATTATTTATTAATAGCAAAATAGTTAGAATCAAGTTTTGCTTTGCCAAGGCAACGATAACGAATTCATGGAACAGTTCTAATTGATGCAATAATCAGAGCTTTCAAGTTGAAACATAGTCATAGGCCAAATAATACGAGCAAATCAAAGTAAATAAAAAATGAAATAAACAAAATAGAAGACGATGCATTGATGATAAAAATTAGATCAATGATTAAGATATGCACCACACGTCTCAGACAAATTTACGGCCTACTTGCGGCCGGTCTCGCAAGGGAAACTGTCCCTGAAATATCTCCCAAAGTACTGAACGTAGCTCCATGAAACTTGGTACACATATTCATTGTGGCCGAACGGTGATGTCAAGCTCGTGACAATTTTTTTAATATCGCCTTCATTCTTGAGTTATATGACGAAACGTGCCGAAATTTGCAGTGTACCAGAAATTTATTCTAAAATACTAAACAGATTTGCCTTCGTTTGCGAGTTATACAGCTTTACGTATATGGCTCTTGGTCAATGCAAGTTCAAAAATCGGCCTGAGAAATGCCGGTCGTTTATCCGTTTCTCCGTATAACTCACAAACGAAGGCAAAATCGAAAAAAATTGTCACGAGCTAAACATCACCGTTGGGAGGTTAGGTTTCAACATGCAAAGTTTCGTTCAAATCTGTTTAGTATTTTAGAAGAAATCTCTGGTACACTGGGAATTTAAGCACAATTTTGCTGTTTCAATCACGAATGAGGGAAAAGAAAAAAATCTCGCCAACCAAGGCAAAACGTAAAAAATTAACACGAGCTAAGCATCACCGTGGGGAGGTAGGTTAGGTATATGCAAAGTTTCGTTCAAATCTGTTCAGTATTTAGAAGAAATGGCCGGTACACTGCAACTTTCGGCACGTTTCGTCATATAACTCACGAATGAAGGCGATATTAAAAAAATTGTCACGAGCTTGACATCACCGTTAGGCCATAATGAATATGTTTACCAAGTTTCATCGAGCTACGTTCAGCACTTTGGGAGATATTTCAGGTACAGGGTCGGCCGCGAGACCGGCCGCAAGTACGGCCGTAAATTTGTCCGAGACGTATGCACCACGACAATTGTCTCACAAGATAAACAACAAGCGGAGAAATAAAGATGGCCGCGCCTCCCAGAGTTTCCGCTAAAGCAACTCCCTGACCCCTGACGACGGTAGGGAACACCTCAGGCCCGTACTGCAGGGCCATGTAGATGATGTAGTACGCCGCCGTCACGGTGAGCCTACCCAGCATCCCCAACACGCGAGCTGGCCAACTAGCGGCTGAAACAAAGATGATACTTCCTGAAAGCTACCAGGCTACAGAAAGAACGGAGCTAATTATTAGAGTTTGGAATCGAGATGGATCTGTGGCAACCAGCCAGAACAGAAACACGACGTCAAAATCCCATGTCCGTGATGGTTTGGGCCGCGGTAACCGCCACTGGGAGGTCCCCACTCGTTTTTATCCCCTCAGGAGTGAAATTGGACAGTCAGCGATACATTTCGGACATTTTGGCTGCTGTGTTGTTACCTTTGGCCCGTAAGCACTTCAACGACTCACATAGCGTTAAATAACACTTCAAAATAGCCCACACATTTCTGTGTGGGCTATTTTAGAGAGTGGGGTCTGCAGAACATCTCATGATTCTTTGGATAGTTTGAAGTCTAGACACGAGAATGGGACTTGATCCCTCAATAAATGCTGCGTGTCTCCTGTGAAGCTTTCCCGCGTAGATTGGAGGCCGTCATGAAAAGTAAAGGTGGTCATATTGAATAAATATGTCTGAGAATTGTTTAGGTAACTCTTGGCTACTAGTTCATCCAATAAAAAACAATGCACCTGTTTGTTTAAATGAGAAGTAACAAAAAACATGGGTTGCCATAAATATGGCGGACCTTGTATAGCTTCCACGGTATTTGAGTGGCATTTAAATTTTTTATTAAATTCGAGAGTACATTGATCATGATTTTTAAAGAAAATTTTATGCATTTACTCAGGACGACTAAGCCGCTGTACATGATCCCCGTGGCTGCCGACAAGGAATAGGCCAAAATAAGAGGCGGTCGCCGTCCGAAGCGCTCGATGAGCCAAGGCGTCGACCACGCAGGGATCTCAACGGCGGCTCCCAGGAAGAAGCTGACAAGCATGTCGTCGCCGAGGTTGGCGGTGTTCTGGGCGTGTCCGTAGTAACACATACAACCAACCATCCTGATATAAAAGGTCATTCAAGATAATAGTTTAAAAAATGGAAAGAGGCTCAACAAATGAGAGATTCAGCTGAGCCTGTCGAGTTACGGCAGATGGGTACCCACACAGAGAAAGCAGGTTGCCAGCGTGCTGGTTACCTGCCGAGGCAGGCGCCTGAAATTTAAATAAATAGGCATGGCGGTGGCCTATTCGTACAGGTTTTTACTGTGAACACTTAAATTATTATCCTATGTTCATTCTTGTGGCAGGTTGGAGCAGGTTGCCCGCACGGGCAAACCTGCTTTCACTGTGTCAGTGTGTGGGTACCCTAACGCTGTAGAATGTCCCAAAAAGCTGGCTGACATAGCATGAGTATGCTGCAAACGCAATTTTTCGGATTGAGAAATGTAATATACATTTTAAATGAAAAATGCAAGCAATAAAGTTTTTTCTTAAGGCAGTTTATGCATCGCAGAAAAATTATTTCATAATAGAACATCGTCTCACCATATGACCATAACAAGCCCGATTTGCCTCCTCAGTATAGGGAACTTCAAGACTGATACAATTACAACTGGTTGAACTTGATCGCGATGGGGAACATTTTCTTCATTATCTTCTTCTCGGCTTATTGTCGTCAACATGATATCGTCTTCGTTTATAAAGTGCCTTTCCTTATTTGACAACTGTGATATCCTGTGTTTCAAATAGGTTTCTGATAAGTTTATTCTGTTCACCTTTGAAATACTATGCAACTGTTGTGCGGCCATCTTTAGTTTATTTTGTGTGATAAGCCACGTTGCTGATTCAGGAATCCACCTGGATGGAAAAATTTGAATGCATAACTCTGATCAGGCATTAACTGTCATGCAAATTTTAAGTTTAGAAGCGTGTTTGAATGTTACAAATTCCAATAATAACACATATGCACATTTTGTTCCATCCGTAGTTTTCCGAAAGACTTACTTATATATGAGAACGATCAATAAAGATGGAGCCGCCGTAAAGATTACGAACAGTTGCCAGTCCCATATGAAGTAAGCAATTACTGGCGCAATAATCGTGGCTACTGTGTACGTCATCATGATTGCAAGCAGAGGCACTGATCGTTTGTCCATCTCGCAAAATTCAATTACTGAAAAGAAAGGAATCCATCCATTACAAAATTTGTGTCCACATTTCTAACAAAGGAAAAAAAACTTCGGCCAACACAAACTTGAATCTTTTCAACAATTTCAACCAGCCCGGATGAAATAGTCGACATATCTCGAGTGACCTGAAACTATTCACATAAAACGGTTGTAAAATTGTAATATATTGAAAAAGACCTGCATTGATTCGAAAAAATTGCAGTAATTTTTAAAAACGAGCGTGCGATTCACTTGATCTGTTAAACACATAATGCGCATGGACACAGATCGAGTAAACTTGTATGCATGGGACGAAGTATGTACACGAGTCAGTTGTGTATTACCCATGACATAAGGTAGATGAGAGAGCGTGTGGTGCACAGAGCCTGCCAACATCCTCACTGTCATGAAGGCGAAAAAATTTCTGACGAAGGCGGATGCTATGCCTGTCACTCCATAGACGAGACAGCAAATCAGGACCACAGGTCGCCGCCCAAACCTCCACATGCGGAAACAGGTTGCAAGATATATAATAGGAATAAAAATACAATTAGTTAAAAAAAGAGAAATATTTCATAAACCAATTTAATTTTAAACTCCATATTGAATTTAAGAAAATAACAAAGAATAATCACGCATTTCACATCATTTGTTGAGACTCATGTCACTCACTGAATTTCCTGAAACTAGTCGCCCTGAAGAGAATTACTTAAAGGGTGCATTTTCCCTCCACCATCATCGGTGCTTGGATTTGATTTAGGAAATTGCAGCTTAACTATTGACCAAATCATAATTCGGCTATTGACCAAATTGTCGTTTATATTTTGACCAAATCGTCGTTTAGCTATTGACCAAATTGTAGCTCGGCTATTAACCAAATATTAGTTTAGCTATTGACCAAATCGTAGCTCGTCTTTAACCAAATTTTGTTTGGCTCTTAACCAAATCATATTTAGGCTATTGCTCAAATCATATTTCCTCTATTGATTAAATCGAAGTTTACCTATTGACCAAATCGTTGTTCAGCTTTGACAGCTGCGTTTTTTATCTGTTGACTAAATTGTATTTTAGCTATTTGCCTAATATCAGCCAAGCTTTTGGCAAAATGGTTGTCTATCTATTGACCAAATCATCTGTTATGTTATTGACCACATCGTATTTTAGCTATTGACCAAGTTCACTTGTCAGAGACGATGCCCAGGCACCAGGCGCCTATCATGTTGCCGATCCAGAAGGCGGTGATGACGCTGTACGGTTTCCATGCGCTGCTGCACACCCAGTTCTCCTGCAGCGGAGATAAATGTGTAATTGTTCAGTTACCAGTGATTTTGTATGCAGTACGAACTGATAATGGATCTCTGCACACGGTAGAATCCACGGAAACTTACTTCGATATTCGCTGTACGTATCTTTTTAAGAAGGAACGGAAACAACGGAAAAGGATTTTGGAGTTAATATCGACAATGAGTTGAAATTTTCTAAGCATATTGAAGGTCAAGAAGCTATAGAAAGATCGGGTTCCAAAGGCCGGATCCCTTGTGAATCAAGTCACGAAAAGTTCAAGAATCGGCAACAGGCCATGGGCCTATTTCTTCAACGCCGACACTTCTATTCTATTCTATTCTATCAAAATTGTTTCACTAAGCATAGCCGAAACTTGAAAAAATAATGCATTCAGAATTTAGGTTTCGATTTATACATTTTTGTTCCATGCATCAACTTCTTTTAACTGTAAATTACATAGTAAATTTAACAAGTAAATACATTACTGTGTATATCTTTAACCTCGGAAGCTAGCGTGGGGAAAATGTTGGAGTAGTCGTACTGCCAGGCGCGACACGGAGCAGAATCCCCCGCTTCACAGCTCCCGTCCCACTCGTAATCCAAACCCTGGAGCCCCTAACAGAATACGAGAATGAAGTTTAGTTTACCTTTTGAAGTTGCGTTAAGATTTTAGATTCATGGAACAAGATTTTATAATCGAGGGAGACGAAACAATGTGAAAGATCTCTTTCTACATCTATTCATTCGGGTGCATCCAAGTTTTATATATAGAAGGAGTCTTCCAAGTTTTATATATAGAACAGGAGTCTTCGGTCGCCTAGATGAAAATTAACTAATTTCATAACTAGAAATATCTTAGCCATCGTTTAAATGGTTACGTTTCTATTAATTGAATGAGAATTAATAAGTTGTACCTTACAGCAGTTAATATGCCTTTTCATTACGAATTCAACATGGATTAGTGTTATATAAGAAAAATGTTACCGAAGTTAAAACTTGAGGATGGCCTACGTCTGTGTCCAAAACAGCAGAACCTTCTGCCGAAATCAAGGTTTCCAGACTTTGATTCTGATCGCATCGGAACCGCGGGACCGACAGAATGATAAGCTGGCATGTGTAAACCAACCCCACGATGCCCGTTGTGAAGGGGATGAGGACAAAACACAGCACCTTCTGGTACAAGCCAAAACCTCCCGCCTCGGCGAGGAGGTCTTCGAAATGCATCCTATATTGTCTCAATGTGTATGAAAATCAATGGAAATATGAATATATATACATCAATAAACTGAAATATAAAAAGCTAATTGGTAAGTGCGGGTATGGAAAACATGGTAAATAGCGGTTATTGTAACTATTTGGGGTTAATGTACAAAGTAAAATTAATAATGACACTCTGGATGAGAGGACAAAATTTTAGGTCAGAATAACAACACAATAGGATAAGAAACTTTACGGTTCAAATACTTTTCTCATGAGCCATTGAGAAGAGCAATTAATTTCTAGAGACGAAATAAGGCTAACGAAAATTATCAATTGAAACATTAACTTTGAAACATTTAAAGTTTTTCGCATCACTAAACTATCAATGCTCGGTCCTTATGTTTTTCTGTACATTGTAAATATCTGCTAATGGTAATCCCAGTTCAAATATAAAATGCCAAATAATTGTTAGGGCTTTGGGATAATCAGTAATTTTGTAGGAAAGGCGATCATGAAGATTGGAAAACACGGACGCTTAAAATGTTGTAGGCCGAGCGGTCTATCAACAAAGTCGGAAAAAACATTGATTGGAAGCTGATTTCGTTACTCAGTGTTTCTGGGTGAGCAGATTTCAAAAACTCTCACAGAACTTAGAGACATCACATTTTCCGAAACTTTACCAAACGTTTTAAATGAGGCTTTGATTGAAAATTAACTGGGGGCACTTTGTAAAATAAATGAATGAAATTATTGTTGCTGTGCAGTCCCAGCAGTATTGTGCGAAACGCAGTGGGATCTTTTATGATTGAACTATAAGTAAATGCTCACTGTGATCACTCAATAATTATTTATATATAAATTGATTTTTGGTTTCATAAATTAATCTTCGCTTCTAATACCCCATGGTAATACTCATACTTCCAACGATCTGATGAGACGGTATGTTATCGAGGACTCAATTAAACCTAATCCGCATACGTTCTGAAGCTTATAATGGATATGATGAAACTCATTTTAGATATAATGAAACGTATAATAGATATGTTGAAACATATAGTAGATATGATGAAACATATAATAGATACGATGAAACGTATAATAGATGTTATGAAACATATTTTAGATATTATGAAACATAATATAGATATTATGAAACATATAACAGATATGATGTTTGCTTTTGTTTGTTTGTTTGCGTGTCTGCTTGTCTGAAGCCTATTGGTATCTAGAATGCCCCTCTCGTATTTAATCAGCTGTGAACTAGGAGATATTGAAGCAATTTAATTATATCTCGCGCATTGATAAGAGGCACATTTTTCAGAAATTACGTCACCTATAGTTATATAATTCATTTACCATTTATTTTCAATGGATTAATGTTTTTTAACAGCTCCCAATCATTTAACGTATTTCGATTCATTTTCGCATAACATGCCACGTTTTGCAAATAATACCACCAAATTTCCACAAATTTGTAAGGGTTTTTATTTCACTTCTGTTTCGTATATCAAATTTACTATATTTATTTTACACGCATGTATCCAGCCATGAGGTTTGTAATTTAGGAACAAATAAATAATCTTTGAAAAATTGTATTGCCTACCTGATAATTTGTAAATAATGCAAATGTTGCTAGAATTTACTCTTTTCCTCAGCCTCTGTATATTGCGGTCTAAAATACAATTGAAATTAACCACCAAGATCAAAAGAAACAAACTAGAAACTATATTTCCTGCCACGAAAAAACCGCTGCGAGCCCGAACACCAGTTCCCTCCCTCTGCGATGTGCGTGTCAAAACCATTACAAACCAGGCAACTAACGTTAAATTAACGTTATTTTATGATCGAGTTATTTCTTCAACAAAACCAACTTGTAATCAACGTTGTTTCGACGTCATTTGACTGGTTCATTTGACACGCTCCTTGCAGAGGAAGGAAACTGGTGTGCGGGCAACTGCCGCTGAAATAACGTTGATTAAACGATATCTCTACGAACTAAACTCGTAATCAACGATGTTTCAACAAACTATAAACTCGAAATCGACGATGTTTCAACGAACTAAACACGTAATCAACGTTGTTTCAACGATCTAAACTCGTAATCAACGATGTTTCAACGATCTAAACTAAGATTGAACTTGAATCTAAACGAAGATTCAACTTCATTTGCCTATAAATATATGACCAGCACGGCTATGACTGCGTTCGGGGCGCACAGTGAGCAGAGTGTCACTGCAGCGGGACAGCAGGAGACTGTGCGGGCTGTGCAATGAAGAATATTATATTATATTATACTATACTATATTATATTATATTATATTATATTATATTATATTATATTATCAGTGAAATATGAATGAACTGGATTCTCGCATGCTAGGGAATATATTTACCAAGCAACGCTAGCGTAAGTGGACGACAGCTACGGCACCACAATAGCCATAGTCCATGTAATTCTACGCGCAAGAGTAAGCAGCATTCTCTTTTGTGCGCTGAGAATCTCGCAGGCATGCAGCACGCTTAACATGCCTCAGCACGGTCCTGCATGGATACCTGACTTATGCGTTAGGTGCGTATAGCGCAACAACGTCTGTTCAATGTTTATTTTTGCTTACGATGTAACTTAATATACCCACAATACGATTGCATAGATAGCTTCTGACGAAATTTCTGGTGGCCTTTAGTGATTAATTTAGCTTAATTAGTGAAGATTACTTCTTGTACAAAAAAAAAAAAACAAAGTGTGGATTGAGCAAAAAAGTGATTGAGTGACTACATTTTCTCACCCAATATCCCACGTTTGTGGGATATTATTGTTAAACTGGGGTTGAATTGAATATGAGACAGCAAGAGTGCATACTTATTTTTTGTAATTGTTTAACGATCCTAGCTAATACTTGATATTAATACACAATTGGGCAGTGTGAACCTTCAGCCGACCATTTAAACGGTTAATGACGTTTATTTAGTGAGGAATTCTTTCCCTGACAATAGGTTGTATGAGCACTTGAGCATGACTTCACCACTTATTATCACCACATGCCTTCGTTCTCGTCGCACTTCGCGGTATCGTGTTGGTGATAACTCAGGGCATCATTGCGATTGAGCAACTCGGGTCATTCTATCACATCTACATTTGTCAATTAAATAATATAAGATAAGAAACTCTTAGAAAATATTTACAATACTCATTCTTCAAAAATATTTTATCAGAAATATTTGGTGTTATTTGTTTGCAGTTTAGTGTTGTTAAGTGAACGATGCTTTCCAGGTTTGGACTTCTGCCTGTTGCGTGGTCTTTAGTCACACGTGCAGAAAAGACTAAAATTATATCTCAAGATTATAATGAAAGCTAAATGGCCATTGATATTTATTTCTTTGAATACTATTTTTAAAACGTGAATGGCGTTTTAGGACCTGATAAAGAGAGGGAAAGAATGGATTAGCATTTTGAGTGAAAGAAATTTTGCCAAGTTAAAGCTGATCCAATTTATCGGCGTGACACTACCGCTGGCGTCAAATTAAAATATTTTTTCATCATAATCAATTCTACTTTACAATATGGATTAATTTACACCATGAGTATCAACATAATTTTGCTAAATCTCATGACCAAGCAGTACATGCATTTTTCAGTTGACGGGGCACCCTAATAGCAGTGAGTATGAATTTTACATGGCATGTTTATAATATACTCCTGCCCCGCTGCAACAGCTGTTGAGGCATGCGGTTGCCTCTGGCAACTGCCTGGCGTGAACACAGCAGACCGCGAGTCGGTGAACTCCAGCTGCTCAGTCTTGTGCCAACAGTTGTGTAGTGCGTACATGAGAACATCTTATTATTATACACGGTCTTAGAAATCTGTGCCTCAAGACAGGCCTCGCAGTGATGATTGTGTCTATAAAACTTCAAAATTGATGATGTTTTTATAGAGAAATAAAATTTTGGTTGAGATCTAATGAGCTCTCTTTTTTTCAGTTTTCATGTAATTAGTTTTAATTTTGATACAATTTTATGAATTCGGTGGCAAGAAACTGAACGTTTTTTTTACGCAAACCTAAACGTTCAAAGTGACGTGGTATATTCAAGTGACAGATAACTCGAAGACGCGGTGCAACGCCAGGCTCATAGCTCTCATTAATGAGAATATATGAACAACTAAATACCCTGATTAGAGGCTCATTGTAGGAAAATGGTAGGAAATTCTACGCGTATAACCGACATAACATGCATATGGAGCCTCCATCTGGTCCCGATTGATTAGCAGACGATTATTTTTACCAGTTAAGTCATTACAGAAGTTATTTCCTGTGTCGTGGGGCTCTGATTACTGCACGTGTTTGGGACACGAGAGGATAAGAGACGAGGCGCTTCATGACTACGAGGCTCAAACTTGAACAAGTCCCGGCACTTTCATATCTGATTCTTAATTCTTATATCTGATTCTTAATTCTTATATCTGATTCTTAATTCTTATATCTGATTCTTAATTTCTGCTTCATCCGATGACTCTTCAGCGACGCCGAGGCGCAAATTAATATTATATAAAAAGTTATAAAATTCAAAATTATCGCTATTTGTACTATCACATACAGATGGTACAACATACACATGCTATACATATACGGAATAACGTACGCAATTGACTTACTGCAATTGACTTACTTACTGACCCAATTGTATTCTTACTGCCCGCATTTCGTGCAACAACGGGAAAATTTCTATGGCTCTGCGTGATTTACATATGTACTGTACATGCTGTGCTGCGCAATTTACAAACAGAGTTCTGCGTATTATCAGTGTATTTCTGTGGCTTTATATAGTGGAGTATAACTGTTGTGCTTTTGCTTGTCATCATCGAGTGATTGTGCGAGCCCCGAATGCAGGAGATTGCCGCAGGTGAAGTCAAACTGCCGCAATAATGATAGAGAAAAGGTTGGACGGATAATAAAGTTTTCCGAGAGTTCGCGTGTCCTATATGTAGCCTTCAGATTCCAGTTACCGCACCAATCATAGAAGGGTAGAATAAATTAAATATTAGTTAAATACCGCTTTATGGATTATGGATTGAACATAATCAATAATTATGGATCATAATTATGGATTGAACATCGAAGAAACTTACGAGTTGGACCTGTATTTTAATGAAGCATATAAAGTTTAAAGTTTCTAAAATAGGTTTAATTCTAAAAATTTATTTATATCTTAATTTTAGTTTATTGCAATATTTTTTTTGTTGTTGTATTCAAAGCAGTTTACGAAGAAAGCCAACATGACATAGTCATTACCGTTCGCAAATTTTTTTAAATTTAAACTTCTTTCCTTTACAATTTTATTGACTCAAAATATGTAATTACCGTACAAAATGTTTCATGGATAACGATAAAAACCCTTGAAAGAAAAATGAATTATAAGACATTATGCCAGCTGCCATCATTCAACAGTGAATTACGAGACATTATGCCAGCTACCTTCATTCAACAGGGAAGCCAGCTCCCACGTTGAGCTTCTCCAAGGCTGGCAAAACACGCGCTCTGTCGTATCACGTCTGTACACAATATTAATTGTTCAAGCCTGGTGTGGCGTCTTATTTAAGAATAGATTGTTTAGACGGCTCAAGATGACGCCATGAATCAAGACTGACTGTTATGGGTTCTAAATCCGAGGTTAAAGTGATGCATGCCGGCTGTAGTTGACTAGCAAAAAATTAATTTTCAGCCGGAACCCAGGGCAAGGAGCAGTCGCGGCACTTGACAAATGACCTCTCTTACTTCGGATTTGAATCTGGGTTGCTTTTAAATCCATTTTTTGCTTATTTTCGTGACCCGGCGTGAGAGATCTTGTGGATCATAATTTTATTTCATTATATTACTTTTGATTACTTGATTTTGCAATAACCGTTAATGTAAAATTTGCAACACTCGAATCAGTTGAAATTCCCGCTATCGTTTACGTTTATGCATTTTCCTGTCATCATAAACTTGACCAATTACACATATGAGTGAATTGTTTGACCGCAAATATTGATTTGTAATCTCTAATGAATCAAGTTATTCTTTATCAGGGCATTGGTACGCGTTTATTCTATCAGCATATCTCGACGTGTGCGATTTAATGATGGATGACGAACCCTCTGCAGCCAGGTTGATAAATTGCATACTCATTGCGTTCATATTGAATTTTTTTCACACACACATTCTAAAATTATCATACTCGATCATATGCGTTATTTTATCCTAAATAAGTCCGGAATAAAGTTTAATCCTCAACATGCGATAATAAACAGCTTAGGAAAAAATTATTGACTTGTAATGAGATAAGATATTCTTATCAAAATCTTGAAACTATTTATTCCTGGACGAAATAAATCTGATAAATCATGAAACGTATCATGCCGTGATCTGAACAAACGATTGGCGTTCAACCAACGATATTGTGCTAAGGATTGTGAACATCTTATAAAAGATTTAAGTACAAATTTCGACTGATAGAGGATTTGATTATAAGAACTTTTACATTACAAAGAGGGTTTAAATAAGAATGGCTACAGAAGAGGATTCAATTAAAAATATATACAGATGAAGTATTTAATTTAAATTACCTACTCAGCACAGACGGTTTGATAATGACAACGTTTATCAGCTTCACTATATATAGGTTAATGCCGCAGCTGATTGATCGATCTTGATTGTGTCACGCAGAACTGTTCAGAAAACACGCCCAGTAAATCAAGATGAGCTTAAAGTTTTGATGTAAAAACCCTGATGTGTTTGTAAATTTGTTTAAATTCATTCTTCTATGCCTTCTATGGCTTGTGGCTTCGTTGATAATTTCCTGAAACACGAGAGCACACATAATAGAATAATTTTTTAAATGAATAAGTTGAAGATGGAATAGAATGACACGTATACACACAGAATTGGGATATTATGTTATTTCTCCCGAAATGTTAATTATATGATCTTAATAATACCAATATAGTATAAAGACTCATCATGCAGGTGGAATACCCATGAATGCTTGTTGAAAAGCAAGCTTAAACCTGACTTAGAATAAATGTTACGGCGCGTTCTGGGAAATATCAGCCTATCTCCAGTTATCAGAGTCTCTATCGGAATGTCGATATCAAAAGCTGTACATCAATCAAACATGACCAGATGAGGTCAACGGCATGAAATCTGATACATAATTTCTCTTTATTTTGTACAAAAAGTTTGAACGTCTTGACACTTCATGTTGTCGCCATTTCAATAAGAAAAATAATTGAGAATAGGATGGAGAAGCAGGCACGATCGGTGTTACTGACGGAAAACAAAATTCTCAAACTTGGCTTATATTAGCACGATGTCTTGATGGTATTATGTCTTATTATATTATTATATTATATTAAATATGCGCAGCTTTTCAAACGAATCTGAATATGGATTTATTTCAGCTGCGTACCGCAGATGTTTCTGAGTTGCTGGTGTTGATTTTTCCAGTAAAAATGTTGACTTATTCGTTACTGTTTTTCGGCGCTGTCATGTGACAGCCCGTTCATGCGCGATGAATTTCTGCGGCCAATATTTTGCTCGAGCTTCAGTTTCCTCTTAGCTGAGATCCAAACCAGAATCCTGACGAGAACAGGACTCCTCTGAGCAGCAAAGGATCTCAGGATCGATCACGTGGGCCTCAGCTGATGTGATCGCCTAGGGTGGAGTGCACTTTTTTGTCATCCACTTGCCCCTAGCTGAGGAATCGAGACCGAACGTACTCTCGCTGTCCTGGGTTCTGCGTGGCCGGAAAACTTGTACTAAATTGAGGTTATAAAAAGGTTTATGTTTATGTACGATCAACTATTTAGTGTAGTTGGGCAGAAGTTCTTCATTTATACAGGTTTGATGGAAGACCAAACCGAGCGTTCAAAACCTGCACATCTGCTCGTGGCTTAAAAACTGAAACGGCTACAGCAAGTATGGCAATAGTGAAACAGCTACAGCAAGTATGGCAATAGTGAAACGGCTACAGCGAGTATAGCGTGGTATTTTTGCAGCGAATTATTACGTTGTAGTTTCTTTGGGCAATTTTGCGGCAGAAAATACTAGACTAATTTTGGTATGAACTTTATGCAATAATTGTAGAAACTTTTATTTAACAAATGATTTCCTGCTACTTGCAGCGATGATTTAAACATTATTAGGCAACAACATGTATTTGGACACAAGAAACGTTCTAGTAACTCGACGCTGCGTTCAAGTATAGTTCGCTGAGCCATAGCAACGGCTGGTAGCGCTGCACTTGGATGGCAACTCCCCGCCCCTACGTTGCGCTTGACTCAATGAATTCCTATCTTAATTACCACGAGCCTTAATTACCACGAGCCTGAGGATGAATTTTGCATATAGGGATGAATTTTTGCACATTAATGTTAGAGGGTTGCTATATTACTGGTTTTGATGAAGATCCTGCCCGAGATGTTTATGTTTTCAGCCATATAGAATAATACTATTGATTAAAACGGGATGTAGTTTTTAATTTAATGTTTTATCACACAATAATAATTTTGGAAGAGCATTCAGTGACGATTAGTGCAGTGATGCATCATGCTGGAACAATTTGCTGCTTCGATCAATGGGAATATCCGCAGCACATTAAGCAAGCCGTTCACTCAACTCTTTTACGGGGCTAAAAACTTGCCAGGACGTGTTTTGTAAACGCTAACGATGGTCATAAATCATTGGTTCATTTTAAATTCTAAGTTAACACTTCAATTATTAATAGAATGAATTTAAATGCATGATAGATTAATCTGAACCCCGAATTTACGATTTTTATGCCTTATTGATTGGACTGAACTTGGGTTTTACGACTTTTTTGCCTTAATTATCAAACTGAACCTTGGATTTACGATTATTGCGTGATAGATATAATGGATCTTGGATATAGTTTTTTTTAGACCGGACAGATTAAACTGGACCTTGTATATACGATACCACACGTTTTTAGCGCATATTCTCATTTATGAAAAAAATGCGCTATTGTTTTTATCTCAGTACAACGCAGCAGCTCAGTCGTTAGCGGAGTCCAGGAGCTACAATAGCCTGTTGACAAGAGTGTCCACTCCGACGTGCTCGGTGTAGTCCTGTTCGTCAACATCTTGATGTCGTGTTTGCACCTTAGCCTTTGCTGGCGGAGTGAGCTTTGTGTGGACTGCGATCACTGAATACTGGAGTAACTTCCATTTCTAGTGCGAGGATTCATTTTAGGTCAGGCGTTTTGTTTTGTCCTTTGTCGTCGTGTTTGGTTAATGGGTTACAACTGAAATGATATAAATATTTTTTTACCCGCGTTGGGATAATTCTATTTAGCAGGGATTAATTCATTACAGTATGCGCAATTTTTAAGCGAATAAAATGAAATCCGCCATTTAGTAAAGTACGCGGAAGCGATCACCTCGCCTTGAAGTTACACGATTGATGCATCATGCACAATTGCACAATGTACTCTCCCCTTGCATTACAGTGCAGTTTAGTTTCCTTGCCTTGCCTGTTCTCTGACAGGGCAACCCATTGCTGGAGGCTTCTCCGGTCTTGCTACAGTACTTGCATGTACTTGCAAGCAAGTGCTCCAGCACTTGCATGAACTTGCATACAAGTGCTACAGTACTTGCATGTCATATATCGTTTGTGGTACCTAAACAGTTAGGAACGAACCATTAGCAGTGCATCAATTCAAGTTTTCGAATATTTCCGGTGCCAATAGTTGTACGCATCTTCCATAACATTCAACAGCATACCTACGCAATGAGCTAATTATAATTAGGTATAATGTCAGTCCATGGAGTCTGTCCATGGCCTCCAAGGAGCAACCCATTGAATATTCATTAATATTCATTTCAGGTCCATGGATTCCAACTGGCATTTGATGAAAATAATTTTGGGTTTCTTATATTATGGTTTCTTATACGCAGTCCTATTATGACAGCAGGTGTGTCTCTCAAGACATACTTATTTCGCATGACCTCACTAGTCTTCACAATAAGTCAATAAGATATAGTCATGTATATATAATGATGTCGTCTATTCGCTTAACCTGTTAGGAAGAAGCAATAAGACAGTGCAGCAATGTTCTGTGAATAAAGCAAGTAGCTCGACCGTATACCGTATATGCAAACGATGTGCATGAGTGATAATCTTGGTTGCGTTCATTGCTAAACACCCAAATCCTTTGATCGGTTATCTGAAGCTGCTGCAGCTTACTACTCTTTATCAAGTGCTTACTTCTCTAGTTGTCCGAACCAAAATATCTTCTTTATTTATTCCTAGCACTATCACTAACAACTGAAATGCTATTCGTAGTTAGAATGACGTTAAAAAAATAAAATTTAATGAATATATTCAACTAAGGAAAATTTAATACCATAGAGAATGCATTACTTGTTTTTCTTTGTTTAAACAATGTTGCCGTGAATTATTTCTCAAGTAGAATCGATGAAGTCGTTATGATTCTTAGATACAACATGCCCAAAAATAAGTCCCGAAGAGCATTTTTATATTAAAAAAAACTTACTGCTACAGGATTTAGATGTAAGACGTGCCAGAAGTGGGTAAAATAATCCTAAACCACCCTATAGTCGGCGGATAGTTAAAAAAAGCATCGCAAACGGCGATGATGCAAAAGGCGCGGCCGCGACAAATGTGGCCAGTTTTGTGGCCGACTTTTTTGTCAACCGCGACGTTTCTCTGATTTTTTTTGTGCAGGAAGAATGGTCGGGTAGGCTGCTAAATATTGCGTTCATCTGGGCCATATCTTGTTTTGGGTTGCAGCTCATTTTTTAATACGTCGTGAACTCTATGCAAATGGACGTTGTGCCCAGATCACGCTCTCTCTTCGCAATCCAGGGAGCACCCTTCATGTATTTGTTTCTGTACATTATCTCCTGCATCCATGCGTTATAAGCATAATTTTTAATTTTTCTAATTTTTCTTCTGCAAACTTTGAACAAAATTAACCGCCATTGAGGCATCTTTTCTCTCACAAAAATTATTCACTGTTAGTTCAATGCATGAATATATGGGTCAGCTTCACATGTTATATTGAGCTCACGAAATGCATACTTGGCAATTAAAACATTCAGTTTGGTTCATTTCATCGATGATACAAATAAAAAAAACACACGTGTCATAAAAGTTATGATTGCCTAGGTACATTATCATGCTACAAAGCTTCAACCTAAGAACACCCGTCAATAGCCTGCTCTGTCGGTGGCGAACAAGAACCTGTTATATTTGCATGACAACGACGTACGCACTACCTCGATCTGCATGCGTGTACTGTATGTCCAATGCTCACGAGCCTGCGTGCGGGTACGCAAAGTAACAAGACAAGTATTCATCATTCAACACGGGCGGTGTTCGTTGGCAAGGAAAACACGTGCAACGATTGCGGATTGCTCGCTAATCCTCGCCTGTGACTGAGTACCTCAGCTACAAGGAATCCTTACACGTCAATCTAATAAATTCCCGTGTCACGTGAATAAGAGTTCTGTCAAAATCACGAGCAAGAACTTTTTTTGAGATGGTAGACTTTATGTAACTTTTTCATAAATGATTTTTTGACTTCCCTTGTTCTATCAGCTTCACTTCACATGATCTGGATATCGCACCAGCCGCAAATTTATGTATTTTTCAACTATTTTAAAACAAAGAAACGTTTCTAATCTTCCACATTGTCAGGGTAAAAAGATTTGTAATTTAATTAGGGAATATTTGTAGACGCAGATACGGGAGACTTGTGCTCGCAGACTGGGAACCAATAAGAAATAATATAGATCGTGTGATATGAGCGTCTGTGATTATTAAAGGTTTAAATGGCTTTACTTTCTACATTGAGATTTAGAATTCTATGTTAATCTGTTTGAGTGCCTGAATGTCTAAGCTCTGACATTAGCTTGGGGGAATACTGCAGTCTGCTCGTCGATCATTTTTTTATGTATAGATTTTACTCATTTCAAATCTATTTATTATTCCATTTTATTCTTCTAATAATTGCGTAATTAATGGTATATCTAATTTGAGATTTAATCTCAGTTCTCATGCATAATGCGTCAGTTGGCGCCACAAGATTTGCTGGCAGCGCCTGTAACAGTGGCTGCGTTTGCGATGTAAACACTGGTAGTCTGAGTCGCTCAGTAAAATTCTTGCTCCAATTTCAGAATTTCAGACATTAGGAGAAACTGCCTATGTGGTTGTCGAAAAATGAACGCCCTTCAAGAGAAATCCCGGAGGAGCATAGCGTGTTAATTAAATTAGATAACATGATTTACGTTACTTAGCAAAGACTGAAATTGTTTAACATCAAGTCAAGTGGTTATCTGCAAGCAGGTTCACGAGGTTTAAGTCTCGGTGACGCATTTTATACGCACTTTGTTCTGGCGCTGCCTCCTGCTCGGTTTAATAATAACGCTCTTTGCTGCACAAATCCTCATCAGAGTGAGCAAGGGCCTTGCTATGTCAGAGAAAATAATAGCTAGACAATATAAAATAGATATTTCTGTTTTGTCTGAAAAAATAGCTATGTCTGTTCTTCACAAGAACAATGTTTTTTGACATCGTAATTGATTGAGATGCGGATGGTATTTTTGTTGGTGTGTCATGTAGAGTGATGACCAAGGTAAATCTACCATGTATTTACAACCTCATTAATTTTATCAGAGTAACGGAAGGAATCACATGAAAGTAACTTTAGCAACTCAACTTTCACGTTTGTATTCCTAAATTCATTTTCCATCATTTGTATTTTTTTGCCGGTCGAGGAAATAAACCGGATGCATGAATCACTCGCACAATATTATTACTGACATTTTTCAGCCGAAAAATCTCACACTTGCCATTCAGCAGTCTCACCATTAACTCAGTCTCCTTATTTCAATGCCGAGAAAGACATTCCTCATGATAAAAACAAGTAAGATCACAGCATTTTATTCTCGTCAGCGCAAGAACCTCCCCCTTCTATTTTCGCACTCGTCCGAGCGACCTCGTCGCGGCAGACTCGTCTTCGCTACCTCGTCTCATAAATTCAGCCCCGGCGACCAATTCTGCTCCGCCGCTAAATTCACAAGCAACGGAACTGCGCTCGCTGACTATCCGGCAAAAAGCTTTAGTTTCACAATGGGGAAGTGAAGCTACGCACGTTCATATCACCATGTGATGCCATAAACCCTAGTGAGTAGAATGAGGTGTGTGGCGTCTAGTTTTTTCTCTGTTCTCTTCTTTATATAATGAGGCGTTTCATTGCTAAGCTTATAGTCTGGAACGACGTCAGAAACATGATTGTTCGCCTGCATGATATTCCACATAAATTCTTCGTGCTTTAGAACACTGTTTTACAAACCTTGATTGATGTAAATTTTGTAAAAATTGATGTTCAAAATGTACATCAATCACCGCTCATGTACATTTGGCGAACGCAAACGTCTGCATTTTGGGGTCTGTGACCCCATTTGTGCTCGTAAAGTTAATTATAAAGTCCACTAGCTACGAAATAGTATTATATCTTACCAAATAAACTAAAGTTTGGCGTCATTCAACTACATAATAACCTGTTGCTGGTATTTTTCATTACCCCCTATTACGAGGATTACTTTACTATTAGTTGTCGTCCTGATGATCCTATGTATGATCCAAACGATTGTCATCGTTGGCCTTCCAAGTATGAACGCGTTCAAGAACAGACTAGATAAAGCTATGGAAAAATATATGTTCAGATTTGAAATGCCTAGCACCATATCGAACCCGGTGGAAGTCTAGTAGCTACTTCAAACTATCGTCAGTCATGAAAAGATCCGGTCAAATGACACGATTTAAGATCTTCTGTGAACAAGGCGCGAAAAGGAAAATAATCGGCGACAGGCCACATCAGGCCTACACTTCAGCGCCGATATCACTATATATATATATGTTATGTAATAGTTGAGAGGACGCGCATCACGAAGAGTGGCTCGGCAGATATTATTATTCGCTTCGCTGCAGGTGTTATATGGTGCCGAGTTCTATTGCTTTGTATATTCTATGCCGTGCATCCAAAACTTATGTGCATATACTTCACAAAAAGTTATCAAAATTTAGGGCTCTGCAGGTGTCCGACCTTCGATATCACGCTTCCTCGTAGCAACACATTAAAATTGTAGTCAGAAACTGCCCGCTTCAACCAGATGGTCAGCACGATGACTTTATTCATTTAGCCTCCCTGCAATGTGGCTGCAGGGTGGCTACGATTATTGTCTCACGAAATTTTACGCAATATTGCCTTTCTAGCATTTAAAGTTTAGGTATTCATTTTGGTCATCAATTAAGAGACGATCACTCATGTCTTGAGCTTTGGAATGTCGAAGGCTGTTATCGTGAGCCCTTATTTGAATTGCCTTCATGCTTCGGTTTTCTATAATTTATTCGAGACAAAACTCCTGATCTCTGTCAAGGATGCCTCGGTTCGGGATGCTGGCATTGCTGGCAGCTGACGAATAAATATTTCCAGAGACACTTAGTAGACGGTTGCTGAATGGCACAAATGGTAACTGTTCTTGACCGGCAATTAATTAGCAGCTTTCTGGTTTATGAATCTCCTGACTTTATGATAAGCATGTAAACAATATTTGTCCCGTAATCAAGTTTAACAAACTTGAGGTTTTATAGATCTGTGATAACGAGCATTTAGACTGTTATGATAAACGAAGGTGTTATGAGGACTTAATAGGAAGATATTAGATGGAAACTAGGAAGATAACAGTTGTAGGCTCTAAATTCGTGAAATTAGAAAAAAGATTGATAAGCTATCAGTAGCGGACCAGGGCTACAGGAATTCAGTCCGCAAAAGCATGGTTACTTTAAACAATTTGAAGAAAACTGATGACTGAAACTGATGAAAACTTTGAATAATGATGCTGTTGAAAATTATGATTACTGAAACTGATGAAATTTGAAAGCGATACAACTGTCCGGTGTGTAAAAGAGAAGCAGGGTGCAGAAGGAAGGCAAGCGAGCACAGATTGCAACATTAAAGCTTAGAAGACGAGTAAAATATTAAAACTTTAAAACGACGAGCTCGCGATGACCGTGACGTGGAAAGAGGTGCCCAACAAGGGCAGCGACGATGAAGACGATGAGGAGGATGACGAGGGCCAGCAGAGCTTCGCTGGGGATCGTCGGTACCAACAAACTTTGGTGAGCTTCTTGGTTCTGTTGACCTCGCGGTTTGAGGCTATTATTCTTACTATTCCTTATGAATAAAATGAGGGAATTATAAATAGTTCATTACGCAACTGCAAGCTCAAGTAAATGAAATATCGAGTTCGTACATACATGCGAAATTTGCTGTTAAACCGTGGAGTGTATGGTTTGCATTGTTATATTTTTGTCATTAATTTGTCTTTCTGTTGCATCAATATATAATTGATCTTTGGATCTATTTTTTTATCAATAATAATACGTTGTTACAAGCTATCGCACTTCGGCAATTTCATAGGTCTGACCTTGCTTGTTATTCCGCTTCTGAAATATTGTTTCACATTTACTTGATGCATAAGTATGACATGAACTCGTTTTTTTTTTGTAAACACATTTTGCAACTTTGTATAAAATTAAACGTGTTCACTGTCCACACCAGCCTGCATTTGCAGTTCATGGTTATAAGAACTATTGTTTTAGATAACTCAAGTACAGAACCTCATAATTTTGTTGTAGAATTTTTTTTTTGTTGCATATAAAGCTAATAATCGATTCATTTCTTTCTTTCCTCAGATGTATGGCATGTATCGTAAAGAGCTCAGCGAGTTCGCTAAGCAAGAGGCCAAGTTAGCCAAGAAAGAAGCCAAGAGACTAAAAAAAATCGACCCCACAGGTGAGTCTCCAATAATATGCCCAATAAATTTAATATATTGTTTCATTCATTGAATGTATTGTTTCATTCGTTCACATTCATTTCATGAGAAAAATGGAGAACCACATAGTGCCATGTATAGTTGCATATTTATATTTTTATGCCATTTACATGGCTTCTGATCATGGCATTTACATTTACATGGCTTATGTGAATCATCCCATTATGTTAGGTTTCTTGCATTGCTCAGTATTTTCTCCTCACTTCAGTTTAAGGTCAGTCTGTGACTTCTTTTATAAATGAAAAACGTAAGTACAGAACAGTACTAAAAACACATGATAAATTATACTTGTAAAACGTTTTTCGTTTTGTTGAGTTTGGGTTGACGTAAATCCGCGTTTAGGTTTTAGGATAACCACAGTTCCGACAAGAAATTTTCTTTTTATTGAGTGAACAGATTATATCTGTAAGAAAAAACATAAATATATTAACCCTATGAACTTCGATGTATGCTTTTAATATTTATATATAACAAATAATCATCAAAACTATAAACAAGTTATAAGAAGGCATAAATTAACGCACCGAAAGATTGTGGGCAGTTTTAACGCAGGCTATAGACGAACAAATGAGCAAGCATGAAACTATTTGATACGTCGTCGACTAGCTTTTACACTAAAGGTCTCATAAAGAAGTAAACCATAGGAGCCCATAAAAATAGACTATTAAAAACTATGCTTACAAAAGGTTTTCTAAAAATATTTACAATACTTATTCCAAACATATGATTCAAGTACCTAATAGACTGTGTACTAAAAATGCCAGACTTATACGTGAGCCATAAGCTACGAAAGGAAATGCTCCTGATCGCTAGGAAATAACACAATTTGCAACTCATTGATTTGTTATGATGCTTTAGACAATTGGAGCTATACAAAGAATCTTTTTTGATGTCCTGAATCATTTTTAATCTAACCGAACAAAATTCAAAGCAGTTTATCCGAACACAACTCATGAGCCTTAACTACAACAAGATCTTCAACGTAACATGCACAATTTTATATACATTATGATCACATCTACATACATGTCGCAACTTCACTTCTAGACCTCGATATGTAGGTCGGTGTAAGAGTTCTTGGTGCGGATTTATTTATTGATGTAAAAAGGTCACCCCAACTGCTGGAGGAAAGGCTCCGCTCCATAAAAACACAGATATGTATACATATCATAGATATGCATATAATATATCTTATATCATACATATTATACATACCATAGTACCTACCGCACCATAGTAATACAAATATGATGACACATCTAAAAATATCGTAAAATGTCCCAAACGAAACATGGTATCGCAATAATTTTTTTTACAGATAGTTGAGTTGCTTGCCTACCTAAGAAATAATGTAAAAGTTTACATATTCTCTTTGTTGATTGAGTGTTTTTTCATTAATATATTTCTGCATATTGGTTGATAGAATTTTTTTAATGTCATTGTTCTCCAGTGCCTTGATTGGATTAAAAAACCCATCACACATCACTACTAAAAGTAAATGAATATTTTTCTAAACGTTCTGAAATTAAACTATACATGTTTATATATTATATATAAACATTATATCGAAATATTAAATGTTGGTTGCAGGTCTCAGGCCACGACGCAACTGGCTGCGGAGGTGGCTGGCGAACGGTCGCCATAGTGGCTGGAAATTCTTCACAGTTTTCCTAGGGAAAGGAGACTGGGCCTTCCTACTCACCCTAGGCCTACTCATGGCGTGTATATCTTTCATCATGGACATGGGCATCGCGGCCTGCACTAAAGGTGATCATGGTGTTTTGATCCTCATCAGACTGAATAATTTTGTTACGCTACAATCGGAACCAGGGCATGAGGGTACATTTGTACATGTGCAAGCTGACAATGTTTAAGCGAGATGCTCCAGTAATTCTTCTTTACAGTTTACTATACCGTCTGAAGTTGGCAATTATAGAACAACGAAGTTTCCGAAAAACATCCCGCATTATCTAACAGGTATTAGTATTCTAGTATTGGAAACAATAGTATTAGTTGATATTTTGTATCAATATACTCATGTTCTCACACTGATCTCGGTGTTGATGTCAAACGTGTTGGTCGGGGCAGCGCGGCTGTGGGCGTTCGATGAGCTGACGACGGGAGTGGCGCTGCAGTACCTCGCCTGGATCGCGCTGCCCGTGCTGCTGGTGCTCTTCTCGGTCACGTTCGTACAGTTCGTCGCCCCGCAGTCCATCGGTGAGTCCCGCTACATTTGCACTACCTGCAAGCCCTACTTAGTATTGTTTAGAAACTGCATTTTTCTTTTCCTCAAAAACAAAATTTAATTATCTCAAAGGGTCGTGAGTAATATTTAATTCAAAAGAAAGAATGATTTTAGGAAGCTTGATTAATAATTACTTACGTGTATTAAACTAAGTTGGCGTCATACGAAATCTTTATTATTTGCTTTCATTTTCTTAGCAAACTTGCGATTTAAGCAAACTACTGCATTGAACGGGTAGCAACGGATGAACTCCATTTTAGATTATCTTATGTTTGATAGGAACATTCTATAAAATAAAAATAATTGAGTAAACGTTGTTCATGACAGCAAAAATGTTCGCGTACCACTGTTCGTGAACCATTTTAGGGAACATCACATTGCATCCACGACGAGCTTTGCATATCTTCATCTGTGGGATAAGCAGGCATCTAGTGTTTCTGTTCACATCCGCTGACCTCATGAGCAGGGGATTTGGTGCGACCAGTGGCTTGGAAGCCTTTGGTCCTTGTGCTTCGGAATTCTTGGTCCAAGTCCAAGCTGATATTTCACATTCGTCGTCCTCCGCCCCCTTCTAAGCAGGTCCTACATTTTTTTTTTCAACCCAGTTTTTCCTTCCCATCAGGGTCCGGGATCCCTGAGATGAAGACCATCATGAGGGGCGTGGTCCTCAAGGAGTACCTCACATGGCGGACACTCGTTGCTAAAGTCGTCGGCCTCACCGCCACTCTCGGGTCCGGTCTGCCACTCGGCAAGGAGGTGAGCCACTCATATATCACTGCCCGCATCGGGCACAAAGGCGTTGGGACGAAATTATCATGCCAATTCATAAATCCTCAATTATACATCAATTTTTTTACAAACTTTTCACACAAACTCTTGATATTTTCGAGTGGCTATTGTCTTTGCTAAAACCTTATCATATTATGAGTCAGCACCACGGCTATAAAAAGCTAATGCCAGAGCTCCATGCAGCTCCGAGCGTTCGCAATCACGCAGCGAGTCCATCAAACGTTGCCCACATTTTTATTAACGCTTCCAAGTGGCAACTGTTAGGCTAAAATTCTTACATTTTCCCTTCTTGATTAACACAACTGCACGGACTACATTGCATTTGAGTAAGACATCTTCTTTTCTCGCACACATACGTACAAGCTTACCTCGCGTATTACTTTCCATCTTACACATAAAGGCTTCCCTCTCACCCTACCTTCCTTCTTACACAAACTTCTTGTGTAATTTGAGTGTGTGTAAAAATTTCATTGTGTGTAACACAATGAAAAATAAATCAATTGCCGGTGTTTCGTCGACACCTAAAGATCGGAACATTTTCGTCAACCCTATGAATCTTTTACTTAGTAATTTTTATCCGTTTTCATCTTTTCTCGTGTCTTTTTAATTTTCGCTTGCCTCTAAACTTGTGTGTAATGTGCCCTCGAAGTTCGTTTGAACCAGACGCCACGATAATTGCTTCCTAGAATAATAAATATAGAGTTACGATAATAAACGTAAAATTATTTCAGGTGAAATCGTGAGAGGCCTGATGATCTCTGATCTCGTTGAAGGCTCGCTAAAAAAATGTGTTCTTAAGATCCGGTTTGCTGTGTCAGCATATCTTACTGGTTGCCCTTGCAAGCATCGCAGAACATCAACCAGCCTTTTATTGCTAGTATATGCCGGCAGCTGAAACATATACAGTACTGCTACTGGCTTATTCGAAAAATCCTATTTCTGAATAATAGGTTGGGCTTTTTGCTTCTGAAGTGACAGCAAAATGGATATGAAAGGGTGTAACTCGGGGCAACCATTCATTATATGCATAGATATTGTAATTTCTTCTGATCCCATATTATTGAGCCGGCACGCCTCATAAATACTTTCATTTCACTTATTGCATGGCTTGCATGCACTTTCATTGCACTCATTGTATGGATTGAATACACTCTCTTTTCACTCATTATATGCTATACATAGACATTAATTTAACTTATTGGAACTCATTTACAAGTCAAAGTGACAAATTTTTAAATCAAAGTTAGCATTTTGAACTTAATTTGTGCGCAATTTCGAATTACTATAAGTCAAAACTTGCGTATGCATCTCGATATCAAAGTTGAACAAAGTTCTAACTAGAGTTCTTCTCAATAGTTGACATGTTTCGAAATGTATGCAACGATATCAATTATTTTTTAGACTTGATAATTAGAACGTATAATAACTTACTCAACAAACTGGTGCAATATTTAAACTAGGTAGTCGTTTCTGAGCGGTGTGATGAATCAAGAAACCGCTCCAACTTTCACTGAATACGATTTCTTTCATTGAAAACAATTTCTGCTAAATATAAAACAGTTTATTTGCGCAACAAGATTAGATGCAATTATATCCATGCAATCCTGTAAGGGCTAAAACATTTGTTATCCAGGGTCCGTTCGTGCACATCGCGAGCATCGTTGCGGCGCTACTGACGCGCGTGGTGTCCACGTTCATGGGCATGTACCAGAACGAGTACCGCAAGACTGAGATGCTGGCAGCTGCCTTCGCCGTCGGGGTCGCCTGCTCATTTGCTGCTCCCATTGGAGGTGAGCGATGCCGTGCCACGTGATATTCTATTTGTTTCACGATACCATAAAAATGTATGGGCTTGTTCTGGATGCTTTAAGCAATTATTCCATATGAAATTACATTTTATATTGACATACTCATTGGTTTTGATGAATAATAGGGATGCACGATACGGTTTTTATGTTGCAAATCATTCAAACATACGGCAATTACGTTTTAGTCGGTTCAAAACGCTAATTCGTCATTTTCAGTTAGCTGAAGATAAATTTTCTAGCATAAAACAGCTGTGTCTCTAACTTCCGGAAATGTAATCCTATTGCATAGGAATGGTGGGTGCTTTCAGAATCGGAGCGACTCGTTGATCCAAATTATTTTATTGGTAAAATATTATTGTTAGTATTTTTTTAAGCACAGGAATATTGAATGGTATGAAAGTTACACTTCTGTTCAATATATATCGAGAAATATCCATCAAAAATTCAATAAAAAATTATTACACTCGACCACAGGTGTGCTCTTCAGCATCGAGGTCACTTCAGTGTACTTCGCCGTGCGCAACTACTGGCGCGGTTTCTTCGCCGCAGTGTCCGGAGCGGTCATGTTCCGCCTCCTTGCCGTATTCTACTACGGACAAGGTAAATAACATAACTCAGTACTCACTGCAGTGAGTGACAGAGAGCGCATTTTCTCGTCGACGAAAGCGTGAAGTCACAGACGGACAGACAGACAGACCGACATAACGAGCACAATAGCGCCATTTTTCCATAAATAAGGAAATGCGCAAAAAATTAAATTTTCTTATCAGCCTTCATTCCAAAAATTGCGTGGTTTGCCTACCAATTTTATCGCATCTGTTATTGGCTAGTATCATTGCTTTCTCATTATTCATCATTTACACTATTACATCATTGGGGGTCATCTTGGATTGAGCGATGATGTAAAAAAAATTGACACTTCTTGTTGTGAAAACATTTTAAAGCTGGCCCTGTTTTTGATAAATCTAAATCGGCAATTTTTTATCTATTCTAATTCTGATCCTTATGTCATGCAAATTGAACTGCTAATATCTCTTTACAAAAAGCTTTCTGTTTACGAATTTTCTTCAATCATTATAGTGGCATTTACTCCAATTGCTGCTGCTATATGGTCTCGTGCGAAGTGGTAAATACGGAGCTAGATACAGTATCTAGATGATGTAGATATGAAGAATCTTTGTTAGATCAGAAAGAGAGATGTAGAGCTAGATGAAGATAAGAAAAGTCCTATATTTATTATTATTGTGTTTAATGTTAATGATTGCCTGTCCGTGTTATCGGCGCTGTAATTGGTCTTGGATAACAGTTAATATATATATATAGTGGTAACAGAATTGGAATGAGTTCAGGGTATCAAATTCAGGGTGGAAAGGGTAAAATGTTTTCTGGTATTAGTGAGAATTTAGATAAAAAAGCATCGTTCATGAGACGGACTTTTGGCCAATCCAGTTAAAACTTTAGTAATAAAACTAATGGAATACTGACTGTCACGTTTGAAGAAATTCAAATGTAGCAATATTAAAAGAAAACGGCCACGACTGACACTTTTTGGATGCGTTTAAGGAAAATACGGAAATACGATGTAATTTATAACTCGCATGATCAATTTATTTTTATTATCATTCAATAAGCACCAATTAAAATTCTACCATAACTGAAGTCTCTTTTCCCGTAACACCGAGACAGTTATCTGATGGATGAATTTCCATGCAGATTTTCGGAAAATTTGAAGTAAACAAAGGCTTTTTTGGCTCAAAATCGATTGATTTATTATTAAAAAATAGTCAAAATAAAGCAATCTAATATAAAGTTTACTTCTTTTTGCAACAGAAACCTTGACTGCTTTGTTCAAGACGAACTTCAAACCAGATTTTCCATTCGACCTGAAGGAGATATTTGCTTATATGTTCCTCGGGTGAGCCAATTTTCTTAAATTTATGATATTCCAAAAATTTCAATGAACACTCAATTTTTGAATAATTACATTATTTTAGTACGTATGTTGTAAGGTTGGTAACTCATTTACTCATGAGTGAAGTGCTCGCGATTAGCCTACCTTCTTTTATTTTGTGAAACTGAAGATGAGCGACACACATGGCAGGAGACCGACACTCATACACATGGCAGGAGACCGACATTAACTGGAAAATAGTAAGAAAAATCAATAATTGTCATTTATAAATGATTGCGAAAAAATTGCAATTTCAAATCGAGACTTAAACTAACTGCGATAGATTATCTAGATAATTAATTGCAATGGCTCCTTTATAGTTTCACTGTTTGTTGCTCATAACACATACAAAATGACGAATTAATCGTGCGCAGCACTGAATGAAAACTTTGTCATTCATTTACTTAGTCTTAGAACGATGATTACTTTAAATTTAGGTTAAATTTAATACAAACATGAGCTGTTTGATTTAATGAATTTTCAACGTTTATTTTTCTGCCATTACACACAATCGAACACACACAAAAAGATGTTTTCAGATGCCGCTCGTAACCATAGCAGGTTTACACCTACCAAGTTTTGCTCCGAATTAAAAAATCCTCTTCTTCTCATTAACCGTCTTAAACAATATTAATGTCGCTTGTTAAAATTTCAGTTTTTACTATTCTACTTACAATGTTTAATTTATTCCATGTCCACTAATATTTGTCGATTTTTCAGTTTAATCTGCGGACTGCTGGGGGCGCTATTTGTATTCGTGCATCGGAATTACGTTCTTTTTATGCGACGTAACAAAAAAGTTAAGATCTTCCTGCAGAAATAGTGAGTAAGCCCAAGTTTCAAAATTTGAAAAACAATGTAATTAGATTGAGTCTAATCGGAGTATTTCTATATTAGGCGTCTGCATGACCATTGGCTTCTGGCGGTCAAAGAATATCAAATAAAATCGGCTATAAACTCTGGAAGAAATCAGATAACCTTAGCGAGCTTAATCCTTAATCGGAGCTACGTATATATTGATGACAAAACCAAGTAAAGTTAAGTGAAAATGCTGATAGCTAAAAATGCTAGCATTTCTGCATTATTTAAATATTACATTTGGATTACAACAGTTGACTTATAATCGATAGCAATGAAGAACCAATGTTTGGGGGGCTGAAACATAAGATAATGATCATTGTTGAAGACATCGTTGCCGTCTTCTCATTGTGCTGACATTACCGTGCTGACATTACCGCATTACCGTGCTAACATCACCATGCTGACATTCCTGTGATGACATCTCCGTGCTGACATAACCGTGCTGACATCACCATGCTGACACCACCGTGCTGACATCACCGTGCTGACATCACCGTGCTGACATCACCGTGCTGACGTCACCGTGCTGATATCACCGTGCTGACATTCCTGTGATGACATCACCGTGCTGACATAACCGTGCTGACATCACCGTGCTGACATCACCATGCTGACACCACCGTGCTGACATCACCGTGCTGACATCACCGTGCTGACATCACCGTGCTGACGTCACCGTGCTGACATCACCGTGCTGACATCACCGTGCTGACATCACCGTGCTGATATCACCGTGCTGACATTCCTGTGATGACATCACCGTGCTGACATCACCATGCTGACACCACCGTGCTACTCTCCACCCATCACCAGGTGAACGATAAAAAATATATTGTTCTGAAAATTTTGTAGCTGCTCCATACTTTGCCGTTTTTATTCTGTGAACTTGATAGTTTCTGTAAATGCTATTTTTTCTACGCCTCGCAGTTCATTAGGTTTTAAGGTTATGATCAACTAAATCAATATGTTATTCAATGTGCACTATTTCGCATCATAACAAGTTTACTACCACTTTAAAGCATTATCAAAAGTATTTTGGTGCGACTACCATTTATATCGCTCATATTTTCTTTTACATCGATTGAACATCGCTTGCAATAATTTAAAAGATTACTTATAAGGGAATATATACTTACAGGGCTTGTAAAATCCGTATGTATATACACTTGGCTTCCCGTTTTATGGATTTGTTTTTATTTACCTGTAGACAAATGAAAATGATTATGTAAAATTGACAAAATGATTATCTTAACGACAAATTTATCCATGCATGATATTGATGTTATGCTCAGGTGACGGATCTGTTCAGCAACTTCACATGGGTGAGCGAGCAGCACAGTCCCGAGGAGTTCGAGATCGTCGAGAACTGGAGGACGCCATGGACCGGCATCTTCATCAACCTCTCCTTGTACATCGTTTTTACTGTGAGCTACAATCTTGTATATATTGAAAAAGACGAATAATATCTATTATATTAGGACATATATATGTATATATTTATTTCATTTATTTCTTTCCTGCTAGATTTTGAAATAAAAATTTTCAGTTTTTCTGGTCGATGATCGCGAGTACTCTGCCGGTGCCATCGGGCATTTTCATCCCGGTCTTCAAGATGGGCGCCGCTGTAGGAAGACTTCTGGGCGAGTTCATGGCGTATGTTAATCCTACGGGCATCGGCTCTGGCAAGCTTGTTCACTCCGTTATTCCAGGTTAGACAAAATTTATTACACGGTTTTCATTGCTATTGACCTGAATTCACATGCGTTATTCTTCATTGCTGACTTGTTATCAAACATCGAAATGCCTTTACAGTTTGGTTTCGAAAGGTCCAAGTAGAATTTAATTGTTCAAGACGTAATTTTATATGCATAAAATTATCATCAATCAGAATTAATCGCAATCACTACAAAATTTGTTATCGCTTGCATTCCGGTAATGATTAGTAAATAGTTAATATTTAATTATTTTTTAAATATTATAAATAACAAATAACATTATTATATAACCTGAGCACTGTGAGCAGGAGGATACTCGGTGGCAGGAGCTGCGGCCTTTGCAGGCGCTGTGACGCACACCATCTCCACGTCCGTCATCGTCTTCGAGCTCACGGGACAGATCACGCATCTTCTACCCGTCATGGTTAGGTTTATTATTATGAATGTTTTCCAGGGGACAATTTAGCTGTCATGTGTACATATGACTGGCTGATTTTTTGTGGTTCACCGCTCAGTGATCTCTGTTCAATCCAGTAATGAGTGCTATTATTACTGCTATACATCAAGAACTGATAATCTTGACGAAAGTTGCGCCGCCGATTAAGGCTTCAGGCGGGTTTTCTTCACCTGATGAGATCCGTGTCATCAGTGCTTCAGACAGCAACGGAACTGCTTGGCAGATGGTTTATTCTCCAGATGGTGCGGCCTGAAACCATGAGACACGTGTCTCTCACGTTACGTTCACTAGTTTCACCAGATTTACGTGGGTAAAATGGTTTTGTTTGTTTTTGCTTACGAATTTACAAGTAATATAAATTATTATTTTACCTTCCAGATAGCAGTATTGATCGCAAATGCCGTAGCAAATTTGCTGCAACCTTCAGTTTACGACTCGATTATCCGTATCAAGAATCTACCATACCTACCAGACATCCTCTCATCAGCAGCAGACGCGTACGACATTTTTGTTGAGCGCTTTATGGTGAAGAATGTGAAGTACATTTACTACGGCATCACTTACAAGCAGCTCAAAGACACGCTGCTCCAATCTCGTAAAATTCGCGCACTACCTCTTGTCGACTCGCCAAGTGAGTCCGGCTATAATGTGAACAATATATTGAACTAGAGAAATAAAAAGTCAATGGATATGTAGTAAGCAATTATATTAGGTGATAGTAATTGATATATTAGGCATGAATTTAAACTTCCCGAATGCGTTCTGCACGCTCAGTTCATAGTCTTGAAATGTCATTCAGATGGAATTGTACGAAGCCGTGATACTTTGTTTGGAATGTGGAGCGACTAGAGGTTTCATTTAATTCAAATGGTGTTTTTGTTCAATTCGCATCGGCCTATTTATCTTATTTAAAAAATTTTAGTGTGACAAGTAGTACTTCCATTCTATATTAATACATAGAGTATAACATTTGACGGCATAACTGGTATAAGGATCCAAGGTAATTAAATGGATTAAATTAATTATTTAACCCTCTACCGCCGTATGTCACTCTCCGGGAACATAACTTTCAACTTAAATTATACGTAAACTATTAAGTGTAGCAACCTGATGACGTTTATACGCGACAGAGAACATTTTAAAGTTGTACGTGGCGGCAACCAAGTCACTTTGCGCTCAATAGAACGTATCCTTTTTGGGTAGCCTTGTGTGACCAAATTGTTCCGGTTACTCATGTCAGGCGGTAGAGGGTTAAGGTGAAAGTAATTTTTCATTGCAGCATCAATGATCCTGTTGGGGTCTATCCAGCGCGACGCCCTCATCTCGCTGCTGCAGGCAAAGCTCGAGCGCTACAAGACCAGCGAGCAGTTCTCCGCGGCCTGGAGGCTAGCTGCTAAAAAGTCAGTGAATTATGCCTCACTCCTTCCCTCAAATAAATTAAATGAAACAAATTTTGCTGTTAATTAAAATTTGAAGAATATGTTTTTTTCGGCTTTTTGGTCTACAGGAATGTATTCCTATTAGTTTATGAACTATGATTAGTGAAGATCTACTTTTCGTTTCAAGGTTCTATAATCATTCGAGAAATTTGGGTTTATAATTCAAACAATGGTAGTATTGGGGTTAGTCAAATCTCAGTTCGTATGGATTGACGATGTTTGGGTTGCGTCCTGGTAATTACTTCTTTATGGATAACTATTAAGCGAAATGAATAAGCCAAATCTCATGTAAGATAATGCTGAAATATTCGAGCGCTTGTTGGAAATTTAATATCCCTTCTATATAATATGGCAATTTTATTCGTCAGCTGAGTGGTGGGAGTTTTGAAAGAGGCCGAGAATATATGCTTGCTGTTATTATGCTGCAAATGAAGAAGATTTTCAGTTTGCTGTTTCGATCAAATGCAAAATTGAAATTAATTACAAAATCGGGTTATTAGGAAAACTGTGCTCTGGACGTGACATTAATAATGTCACGTCCTTTCAGAATGTCATTTGCCTGGGAAATTTTCAAAAGATTTTCCTAATCTAAGAATGCCACCATTAATGCAGTTTCTAAGTTAGTTCCGATTGCATATTAATTTTTATTTTTTCATCCTGCTGAGAACGTTTGTTAACTAGAAATACCAAAGCGCATGATTTCGTGGATCTCTGGAAGTGAGTTTTAGTTCATTTTATTTTTGTCTCTACATATTTTATTTTTTGTCAGTAATATGGGCATATATGGCTAGGAACATATGGTGTTTTCCGCATAATAAAATATTTGTTTTCATCACCTCAAGCTCTCTTGCGGTTGTCAACATGTGAGTAAAAAAGCGCATGCTCTTACTTACTAAAATTATTCTTTGTTTTAGCGTGGTATTAGTGGCCTTCTTAATCCATTTCTTCAAGTGTGATCGCTTCTTTTAAGAAATACCTCTTATGAGTTTTTTTAACAGACTCGTATCTGCGGCAACAAATTCAAAAGTATAGAGGAAAATTCTGAATTTGAGATTGAATGAAAAATATACGGCAAAGAAATTCGATACGGCAGCGTTCGATTTTTTCTTTCACTGAAAATGGGCGGCTTATAAAAGTTTTCACAAGTTTCGCATTCTACAGAATTCTGGATGATATTCGATCGCGACATGAAGAGCGCGTCTTTGGGTTTGTATCGGTCGCAGGAGTTCCGTTCTGACTCAATTATTCACCGCTAATATTCGATTGCCTAAAACTATTAATATTATTACATTTCCCGATTATATCTGGCTTCAAGCTCGTGGTTCGTCTTTATAATTGATTTATTCAAATTGTATTACAATATTATTGAATTTCCTTATAGCTTCTTCGAGAATCTGCTCCCAGAATATTCACCACTAAAAACTGAATGTGCAATTTGACTAATATTCGTCTTTTGCCATCCGAGAATTCATGTGTGGATAACTGATTTTCTAGTGATCAGTTGAAAATTACCCTTCATTGACTTTTTGCGTTACGCTTTAATTGTGTTGCGCTATCAAATTTTTTAGAGCCTACTTATACTATAATGATTGATGTCTAGTGAGCTATGAAAACATTTGTTTTGTACTACAGCATTTGTTTTGTGCGCAAGCCACATCGGCCGCCTTTGACACGCATTTTTGATTGTAAGCGTGGGTTGTACTGATGATTTTCCGTCCTACCTGTAGCATTCTGTAACATGAAAATCTCTAGAATATCATCTACGATATTACTTGTGTTGCACTCACACCTTGATGCGGTATGATGTTATACCCCGTGCCGAGTGATGTTACACCACGCGCCGTAATTTATTACACCACATGCAGCCGTGTGTTGCAGCAACACGAGCCGTGCGATCTTACACCGCGTACCGAGAGTCGTTACAACACGTGCCGTGTGGTGTTATACCAGGTGCCGTGTGGTGTTATACCAGGTGCCGTTCTATCAGTCACCACATACACGTATTGTATAATGGCTGTTGGGGCGCGATTCCAGACTACTTATCATGTCGGGATATTACCTGGACACAAAAATTCATTTGGTTGAAAATTAAGAAATGTTTGAAGGAAATATATGATTGCATTAAAAATTGAACATTTTTAATATATAAGCTTTCTTATTAAAAAAATACACAAGCTTTGTTATTATTTACGTCACTAGTAACACACATTATTTACGGAATGACGGGATTCTGGCTAACAGGATTTCAAAATTACAGGAATTATTATTTTCAATCCCGGACATCGCCGGGATACCCGGCCATTGTAGTAATTAAAATGCCGCTTCGCTTTCCAGAGCACTGGAATCTCAGCCTAACAGAAAAACTCCAATCAAGAGCTTCTTCGACTTCACTCCTCAGCCGCCGTCTCCCTCTCCTAACAAGCTCAAGAATGCTCACAGGAGTCGACGGTTATCAAGTACGTTGAGTTTACGAAGATGTAGTGAGATAAATTGTGTTGATGTGTGCAATAAGAAGTGTGGTGTTATACCAGGTGCCGTGTGGTGTTATACCAGGTGCCGTTATAAGTCACCACACATATACGTATAATGGCTGTTGGTGCGCGATTCCAGGATACTTATCGTGTCGGGATATTACCTGGTCACGAAAACTCGTTATTGGTAGGAAAATAAGAAATGATTGGAGGAAATATATGAAATTATTGCATCAACAATGAAAAATGTTTAAATATATAAGCTTTGTTATTAAAAAAATACATAAGCTTTGTTAATACATAAGCTTTGTGATTATTTACGTCACTAGGCGGAATGACGGGATTCGGGCTAACAGGATTTCAAAATTAAAGGAATTGTCAACCCCGGACATCGCCGGGCTATACCCTGCCATTGTAGTAATTAATTAAAATGCTGCTTCGCTTTCCAGAGCACTGGAATCTCAACCTAACAGAAAAACTCCAATCAAAAGCTTCTTCGACTTCACCCCTCAGCCCTCGTCTCCTGCTCCTATCAAGCTCAAGAATGCTCACAGGAGTCGACGGTTATCAAGTAGGTTTGAGTTTACGAAGATGAAGTGAGATAAATTGTGTTGATGTGTGAAATAAGATGGAGGTAAAGTGTGAAATTGTTGAAAATGTAAAAATGGAAACAATTCTAAATTGTTCCATTGAACTCAATTCAGAGACGAATATATATCTTTTTAGCTATGCAATCACATCTATTGAAATAAATTTCACCGTTTTCATTATATGAAACAATAAATTTATGGATAGAAGTTGATTCCTCAGAAATAACGTACTTGTGAGCATTTACTTGATGTTTCCATGTTGAATAATAATGTCTGCAGATTGTGATCAAATTGATTTCCAAGCGTTCCTTTGTTGTCGCCACATTTCAAAGCTCACATTACGGTGTAATTACATAAGCGACAGTTCGAGGCCCACGTCCTCGTACATGTGATGCCATGTCCAGAAACTGGTCTGGCCTTGTACTTATATATGTCCGTTCCGTACTCATTATTTTCCCATACGTTTATACTACATTTAGTTTATTCTTTTAAGTAATTGGGTGACCCGCTCTCAAATTTTACCTGACCGTGTTCATCACTGCCGTCACGCGCAGGCAGTCTTGAGGACCTTCGTGTTATGCGCAAGACCTTCAAAAATCGACCCGGGGACGCGAGACTATCGTCGCATACATTTAGTTTATTCTTTTAAGTAATTGGGTGACCCGATCTCAAATTTTAACTTTTTTAACAAATTTCATCACTGCCGTCACGCGCAGGCAGTCTTGAGGACCTTCGTGTTATGCGCAAGACCTTCAAAAATCGACCCGAGGACGCAAGACTATCGTCGCACCGCGAGGAGGTGGCCACCGTCACTCGCTCGTCCTCAACAGAAGCCCTGACCACCTCCAGCGTCCGAGCGCAGTCGCAGGCGTCAAGCGACCGCCCGGCGCTTGAATACGCAATAAATAGCGCGTTTACCATCCCTGTTGAGGTTTGTCTTGTTTTGTTAAAAGATCGAAAATGTTGCAGCCAGATGCTCGTTGTTTTGAGATTTTAAATTAAAACTTGTTTATATATTCTTTCATCGAACTCATAAATGCCTTTATTAACGAAAAAAGTGTGTAACAATTCTGTTTTTTAGGACCCGGTAGAGTCGCATTTGGTGGCGGCAGTAGAAAACGACCAAGAAAATACCCACAGCAATCCCGAGCTGACCATGAATCCTTCAACGATAGCTACCGGCCTCATGACCCCAGGTACCGAAGACACTGCGTCGTTACCAAATATAGTCGAAATTTCAGCGGATAACCGGCACATTCTACCTGATCAACAGCGCCCTACAGCTACCCAAAGCCCTGCTAACGCTACGCTAGAGTCTATGCATCAAAATGCAGGAAAACGTAGAAAAAATTCAAGGTTCGAAGTCACAAGAGTTATTTCGCCCATTGGCACGTCACTTGAAGTTGGAAATCAGACGACATTTTTTCCTGAAGATGTTGAGGATAAAGCCATCCCAGTCGGAGGATCTGTGGAAAATGACTGTGGAGGAAAGGATGGTCAAAATAACATAAATACTAGATTCAAAACTTGCACCGCAGTGACCGGTGAAAACATTCAGGAAGCAAAAAGTATCGATGTTACAATTACAACGAATCTTAAGCATACGGAAGCTGACACGTGTGAGGATATGGCTGTGCAAGAAAATGAAATGGCACAGACGCCACCGTCTGACTCTTCTGCCGTCGATGTTCCCACAGAAAGCAATGGTGATGAGGTTCGTCTTGGTCTTGTTATTAGACTTTATACATTCCCATGATTGCCTCACGAGGTCATGCAGAGATCTGATCACTGGTCTCATTTTAATGAAATAATTACAGTGAATAATAGTAATAATAATAATGAATAAATAACTAAGATAGTGTTTTGAGACAGTGTAATACGGTGCTATTTTGCTTATTATATTAACCTTCGTGTAGGCTATGTTTTTATTGCTTTTTAGCTCAGAACTGGTTGGTAATTCTAAAAAAATATTGAAGATATTACAGTGTGCAATCAGATGATCACCAATAGATTCCGTGTTTAAAGTTAATATTTCATTTATTAGTAATATTATCGAATTTCTGATATAACTTGGTCTATAACCACCAAGAAACATTGAATGAAAGAAAATACTCTTCCGATTGAGCAAAATGTTAATTTGAATTGATACTCTTTTAAAGCCCGGTATTAATTTTTCTTGATATATTTCTAGGACCCACATGCCTCAGGAGATCCTGTGGTCCTTCGGAAGAAGAGGTCAGATCGCTCGACTCAGCCACGCAAGAGCATCCTCAAGAAGACGACCAACAACGTCCTGGAATTAGAAGATAATTCAACGAACTCCACCATACAACGGAGACCCTCGTATGCCACGTTCCACGGTGATCCTTCCAAGTCAGTCTCACCACCAACTCCAGCAGATTTTTTTCAATTGAGCACTTAAGCTTTTTTCTATCAATTATTTCCACGGGGAACCATGGAAATAGGTGCTGGAAATTTACGGAATTTATCACAATATGTATACTAGTACGTAGATCAGATGACTTATGACGTTCAGGATCTTTGTGATATTTCTTTTGAGATGAAGATCGGAACGTGTCACATCGTTAGCAATGCGTTTCTTCGAGTGCAAATATTTGCTCAAGTTTCTCGGCATTTATTTAAAGTTTGAAGCCCAACAGGTGCCTAGAATTATCTTGTTGTGTTACATAGGTGGGAGATGATGGTTTTCAAATGAGTTAGTTTCTTTTAATATGTGAGTATTATACTTTTCAGAAACTGGCGCTCAGCTATGGATGCTTTACGGAGAAAAATGATGCCTAACGACACACCCACTGGCAGCGTTAAATCCAACTTATCTTTGGTAAGCTATTACGTATATGGGAGGTTAACCTAAATTAGAAGACACGATGGCATATTTTAAAAAGATAATATTCTATAATATAACCAAACTCGGCAACATTTGAAAAAAACGAGCAATCAGTAGCTCAGAGCATAAGTTTCTATTCTGGCTGTAATGAAGAAAGTGCCCTTCCTCTCCATTTTATATTTTTGTTATTATGATTCATAGATTTTTTTCGCATTAATGCATAATTGGGCAATGCGAAAAATAACAAAAAATATATCTAATGTATTGTAATATACAATAATTAATAAATATTAATAAAAATAATGCTTTGTTATCAGCGCTGGAAGCAGGTGATGGAACAGTCGTCGCAAGAGCAGGCGAAGTGGGAGGAGAAAGCCTACAAGGAGACCGTGGATTTTTCCTCCTGCCCCATCGACCCCTCACCGTTCCAGCTGGTCGAGAGTACCTCACTACTTAAGGTAAGTGGTAACAAAGTTGAGAGAGAATTGCGGGAATGTTATGGGAGCCGATAAAAATGGTATCTAAATTATAGTTTTCATTATAGATTGTATCTATTATATACCTATTATTTTACTTATTATCTCTCCATAGGTGCATGTAACTTAATGTCGCCACCCTCAGGTACACTCGTTGTTCTCGATGTTGGGTTTGGGTCATGCCTACGTCACGGTGCTCGGGCGGCTTATCGGCGTGGTCTCGCTCAAGGAAGTGAGTTTTGCTGTGGTTTTCCAAGTGTTATACGAGTGTTATACGAGTGTAGTTTTCCAAGTGTTATCTTGCTATAGTCCAAGTGTTATACGAGATATTATCGAGACTTTCAAGACTATTTTTCTCAATATTTTTATACAACGGTAACTGCAGTGACGTGTTACCTGGACACGGCTTAATAAGCAGTTACTCAGACTTGCAGCTGAGTCTAACTCAGCCAAACTCAAACATTGCTCATTTAAGTTACTGTCTTATTAGAGACGCTCCAGCATGTGATGTTGTGTCGTTAATGTACTGTAAAGCCCGACAAAATATACTGTGCTGCTTAAAACTGTAGCTAATAATAATCTTAGTGCTATAGGACCATATGAGTAAATCTGAACCTCAGGTCAATACTGTACTGTGGTTCGTATAACCACAGATAAAATGACAATAATTGTCGGTGCATGCATGGAATAGCAGGATCTAGCAAATTTCGTCTTTTATGGAGCTTATTGGAAGGCATGAGTTAATTTAAATTCGTGGATTGGAGTTGAATCAAATGTTCGGGGCTACGGGAACGGAAAGAGCATTATATTATTTTCGTTGGATTAAAGGTGGAAGTATTTGATGCAGGAAGTTATATCGTAGGTATTTTTGATACATTTATTTAATATGCAGTCTGTTTTTTATGATATATTTTCATGCTACAGTGTATCTGTGGGCGAGATTTCTTAAATCTGAAATATTTCGCTCGCTGCTAAGTATTAAGACAATAATGTTTACTATTATCAATTGTGTTGAGAGCATTCTAAAGTTATTATTTCAATGATTTATTCTCGGTATGAGAAATAGTTATGATTGTTTATTGTTTTGCGCTGCAGTTACGGGCAGCCATCGAAGCCATCAACAACGGCACCCCGCAGCCCAACGACGACGTCGGTCCCGACGAAGGCGTCGACGCCGACGACGAAGAAAGCAACGTCGGGTTCACCACACAGAATTTGGCGCTCGAAGAATCCGAGAGCGACTCTGATGAAGTTGTTGGGGATCGACTATAGCTGTTGCAGTTGAAATTAAATTATGTGTTATAGTACGCAACGCTCTGTGCTTCTGATAGGCTAGTGAAATTCAAGCTTGAAATTGGGATGTTTGCCGAATAGGCAAATCATGACAGAATAAATTAATTTATGCTGATTGAAAAGTTGCGAAAAATGGAAAATCTATTCGTGATTATTAATGTCATTTTTGTCTCACTCCAAGTTTGGCAGCTGATTATATTGTATTGAAACAGAAATGTAATAATAAATTTTATTCCTAAGTTCCTGGCTCCGGACAAATTTCTTACGACTTATGTCATGTATATATTTTGGTCAATCTTCTAGTAGATTAGTTACATTTTCATACACTTGCAAATTTTTACTTCTCCATTCAACTGATGCAAGTGTAGAATTTCATCAGTTGGCACTCGAATGGAATCGTTTGCCCTGGGCAGAATATATGTATATTTTTGCATTGAAGAAGTAATTCTCTTTTATAAACTACTTAGACGCAAAAATACTGGCCGACAAACTATTCAGAAGACCTGAGACGATAGAAAGCTTAGTGAATATTAAACTTGCGATTGTATGTGCTCATATCCTGTCATATCTATACTACTGCTGTAACGCGATGCTAATAACGTCGACGACTTATAAATCACTACTTACAGCACTTATGTCACCCCGTTCCTTAATTAATACTTAGTAAACAGTCATCGCTCATCGATGGTCTGTTATTCGCTGGAGTAAAATAGTGCATAGCGAACATAGAACCCTATTTTTTTGTTGTCTACCTAAAATATTAGAGTTATTAACATAATATTGTTGTTAAGCAATAATATTATACAACAATATTATGAAATACTGAACGCTTTGATTTATTGATTGTAACATGATCATAATTTGCTAGGATTGAACGAACGTTCTGTCGATTTTGCATGATTTTTTTTATTTAGTGACCGCCGTTAAGAATGTGACTGGCAAATTGCAATCTTTTTGAAGCGTTAACGCTTTTTCACGTCTGACTTATGAAAAATGGGTCTTAACTGGAATCATTTTACCTCATCATCATATGCTCTTCTGATTCAAAGTGCAATTGCAACAATCCAGGTTGTATCCGCGAAATGAACCTTGGCTCTCAACTGATTTTTAGTTTACCATGTTAATAGTGTGGAAGCTGCTACTTGCTATTCTTAAGTTTAATGCTGTGAAGCGCGAGGTAACATTCGTCATGCTAACGGGCGTTTTTGTCTCATGTTCAAAGTAATCGTTTGGTATTTGGTGAAGATTTCGGAAGCTGTGCGTTTTCAAATGCTTACGGATGTGACGAGCCCGCGAGTTCCGCATTTCGATTAAAGCCCGCGGCATGTCGATTAAAAATTGATTTTTTTGTTTTGCTAAAAGTTTTTGTTTTTACAAGTTTTGTTTTTTAAGAAATGCAGTGACATTGTTGATTGCTGCTCAACGAAATCTCGAAGAACCTCGGCCTTGTATCCTTGGCTCATATTGGAGTTTTGTCAAATCTTTAGACATTATTGGCAAGTTCTAAGGTCGAATATTAATTTGCGACCGATGTTTTTGTCGATTTTAGGCTTGATCATCGAGTAGAATAATTCTCATAAGGTGATTTGTGCATGTCAGTACAAGAAAAGATGTGCTTACCTTGAGCAAGCGTCGGACGATAACAAGACGATGGATATCGGATGATAACCAGATGATGGATATCGGATGATAACAAGACGATGGATATCGGATGGTAACCAGATGATGGATATCGGATGATAACAAGACGATGGGTATAGGATGATAACCAGATGATGGATATCGGACGATAACAAGATGAAAATATCGGATGATAACCAGATGATGGATATCGGATGATAACCAGATGATGGATATCGGATGATAACCAGATGATGGATATCGGATGATAACCAGATGATGGATATCGGATGATAACCAGATGATGGATATCGGATGATAACCAGATGATGGATATCGGACGATAACAAGATGATGATATCGGATGATAACCAGATGAAGGTATCGGATGATAACCAGATGATGGATATCGGATGATAACCGGATGGTGGATATCGGATGATAACCAGATGATGGATATCGGACGATAACAAGATGATGATATCGGATGATAACCAGATGGATTACCAGACGTATAAGAAGCTATCAGTGTAATCTTATCACTGAAAATATTTGGCACATTTGTACTTAATTTAGCAACAATGATTCTGTACAGAGTTGGTTTTATTTATTGGTTTAATGGTCGATTTAATTAGTGCTGAATAATATTTAATAGTTTATTCTTTGATATTGATGTTGCATGAGATACATGTTTTGTACTCTATTGTGGACCTACCGTACTTTTAACAGCTATGTATGTATTATCCTGTTATATTTCTATAGGTTTGAGTGAAATCATGAGATATTTTCATTTATGGGATTCCCGAAGAATCTTTATAAATGCGGAACGAATTTTTCAACGATCGCTGTCCATGTTAGTCCCAAGTTTGTTAATTAACATTCCCCTCTCCTGCCCTACTCATCACGTACTGTAGTTTCTCCAAGAATTAAAATGGTGTTGTTTTGTACAGTAATATTAGGATTTCATTCTGCGTTTCATATTATATAGGTTCATAGCTGTTCTCATGAGGCGAGAAGTAAATAAAATGTGATGTAATTTTCATAATTTATATAATAAAGTTTCCTTTTCTTTGGTACATGACAACCTCAATCTGTGATTCATTAATTGATAAGTTCCAAAAGTACTTCATTTTTTTTCTCTTTATAAAGGGAAGTTTTTCAGTGATGCAGTGATGTTCAATTTGCACTTCGATGATAATAATAATAATAATGTCACAATATTAATAGCTTAATAGTAAGTACAGTATAGTAATTTAGTTAGCTCATAACTTATATCTCGGGCTCTATGAACGCTTGGGGTGACTGCACCGGCGTCAGCTCTCGTCACGACAATTAAGTGTTACGCTGGTTGCTGGATAACGATTTATAGGTTAACTTGCTCTCATGACAGACATACCCGTAGATTTGTGTAAAAATATGATAGTGACGTAATTTAACTTTATCTAAGTACGTTGATTTGTCAATAAAATTTACTTTGTTGACCTCTTTTGATTTCTTTGACGATGCCCATCTACTCAAACATTTTTTTTCTTAATCATAATTTATAATAACAGTAGAACAAAAGGAAAAACATATTTTTATAAGGCACGACGTTACAAAGCGTAGAGTGAATAATAGCGTTGAGTGAATTTTAAAATATTCGTGAAATATGGGGTATATTTGTAACAACGCTGACGAAAAAACTTTTGAAACTATGTATATATTTTCTTGCACCTTTCCTCTTCGTGATGCAAGTTAATTGTGTGTCCGGCGTGAACGCTTAGATTCATGGAGTTATTTTGTAATCAAGTACTACTGCAGGTTTTACTTTGCAAAAGATAGAAAAAAATGTAGGCATTATAAGCGTAATTGTACGAGTCCATCTTCTTTGTGCTTCGGAATTCATTAAATTATTACAATTCAATAAATTATTCAATTTATGCAATTTTTATTAATACATTTTTAAACATATTTAGCATATAATTTATTGTTATATTAACTTTCTACTTGAAAGATTTAGGAAGAGAAAATGCGGGAGGCAAGTTTTGAAAGATTATTGGTAATTTTAAGTTTGGATGCTATGCAGGTAAGCAAAGTATTTGCAATAATTTTTTTACGCAGTGTGTGTCTAAAAAGTAGTAGTACTGATGTTTTTCCGACGCATGATGATGATTCCTGTAACATTGATTTCCTGATGTTTCTAGTAATATGGATCGCTCATGTATTCGGTTGATAGGGTCTCTAGCTTACGAACGAGCATCCTGAATCAGGACAGGATTTTTGCACCACATCCTTTCCGGAGTAGTGCAAGAAACTTGTATCTCCACTTTCGTGTCAAAATGCTTTCCTGTGAACGGTCGTTTCAGGCGAGGAACCTGAAGGAAATGCAGAGGAGCCAAATTTATGTTGTTGGGCGGTAGGGCAAGCGTTAATTGGGATGCCTACCTGGGTCCCAAAAAAAGGAGGTTTGAGCCCCGGCATAATCGTGGTGCAACTCTCAGGCGTCTCTCGCTACAACTGTTTAACCTGCCCCGGTGCCTTCCTGCAAAAAACATTCCGGAAACTTTTTTTACGATTAACCTACTGGCCGAGGTGACCCACTAGTATGGATAAGCTACTACAAATGGACAACGTGTAAGTGTTACATTCACAATACTATACATTTTACTTACTTAAGGTTGATGGTGCGTATTTTCGCTACGCATTTTTCGGTTAAAATCCCAGTGCATCACTGAACCTGTCTCGTTAATTTTCCAACCCTAATCCATTTAACAATCAAACTGAAATTATGACTTACGAAGGGTACAGGCTTAGAATAAGTAAAATTTAGAGTGCGCGCAAGAATGGTAGATTGGTCACAGATTTAGAGTGGGCATGGGCATAGAGTGGTCACAGGTTTAGAGTGGGCATGGGCATAGAGTGGTCACAGGTTTAGAGTGGGCATGGGCATAGATTGGTCACAGGTTTAGAGTGGGCCCTAAGGCAGCACCAGCTTCGAGTGTGCTCCCAGCTAAGAGACTGCATAGGTTTAAAATGAGTCAAGTGCTATTAGACGACGATGAAATTTCAATCTTCATAGTATTCATGACTCTCTAGCAAGCAGACAATCGCAATCAAAAGGAAAGTTCTGCAGTGAAGACAAATCGACTAACATTGAAAACTAACCGAAATTGTGAGAGTGCCAAAACTGGTGAGCATGTAACAGGCTATAGGAACAACTTTATTAGTGTGTTAATAGAGCCTCGAATGCTGGCTGCTGCACTTAACACTTCACTGCAGCCGCATGTAACACTTAACAGCAGCAATACTTGACACTTCATGGCCTCCGCACTTGACACTCGGCAGTAGCGGCACTTTTATTGGTCGTTAGAACTTATTGATAACATGACACTCGTTGATGTGTATGGTTTTAGTAGGTGAAAAGGTGGTCTAATTAGCGACATTTCGGGGTACACGAAGCTGGGCTTGTTTGACCGCGACGCGAAGTTTACCGTGTTACAGGTTTCGAGGTGTCTTCCAGCGAAGTCTGTCACGTTCGAGGAGTCGTCCAGCGATGTCTTTCGCGTTCGAGCATCATCCAGCGATGTCTGTCGCGTTCGAGCATCATCCAGCGATATCTGTCGCTTTCGAGCATCGTCCAGCGATGTCTCTCGCTTTCGAGCATCGTCCAACGAAGTCTGTCGCGTTCAAAATGTCGTCCAGCGATGTCTGTCACGTTCGAGATGTCGTCCAGCGATGTCTGTCGCGTTCGAGGTGTCGTCCAGCGAAGCTGGAAGACACGATGTGCGTTTCGAGTTCACGATGACCAGGATGACCGCCTTGCAGGGGCATTGTTATATCACTAGAGGAGCTGGATAAATCTACAGGGGCGAGGACTTGAATTTCAGGCATTCAGCATCTTCTCGCGAGTGCAAAAACCTGATTGCATTTCCACTGTGGAGATTCGACTCGCCTCGGAGTCGGTAGTTCTTATGCGAGCTTGAAATCGAGTTGGAGTCTGGTTTGTTTTATGGAGGGTAGCAGCGCTATCAAAGACCAGTCTCATTCTAATTTTACGAGCTTGAATGACGTTGATGATAAAAAGTTATTCATATTTTCAAGGTATGAATTATTCATTATTTCAGTTATTGTCTTTTCTCCTTGAGTTCAACACATGAATGAAATCGACTCAGATGCTTATCCCTTGATCGCTGGCAGCTTTTTTAAAATTCATGCTAATCATAGTGAATAATAATTATTTTCAATTGAATTCACGATGAAGTCAGGAAAGGCACAAGCAAACCATTGAAGTGTATAACCTAGCAGGCCATATTCAACAATTGTTTTTACCAACATTCTTAGTCATCACGACTTGTCCTTGAGTATATTGATACTAACTTCAGTCACAAATTATTTGGACCAACTTTACAGTCTTGTGGGAGTCTCAGCGCTGTAAGAATTAATTTATAGCCCGATAATTGGTTTCGTTAATGAATATAATTATATGTTCATGAGACTCTGAAGTTTTGTCTAAATATACAAATTACAAAATTATATTAAGTATTGTCGATGACAACAATTTTGCATATGCGTCTCTCGCCATAAGACCTGTGATATTAACTTGTAAAAGGAAACCGTGGATATGAACTTTAGTTAATGGATTGTTAGTGTCTAAAGTCAGCCTATTATATCGACCTGCCGTCACTCGACGCTCGCGGTTGCCTCGAGCGCTTCATAAAGCGAGAGAAATTCAGTCCTTCAGAGAGCGCGACCTCCAGTCTGGCGCTGACATCCACGAAGTGAGGAGGCAAATGTTCCCGCTGTGTGAATTCCGTGCCCGGCGCCTGGCTTTGCAAAGTCGGTTTCAGGAATATGCATTAAATTTGCCATATTTTCACATATTTGTGATGTCAATATTGTAAAATACTGTTCTTGTTCTCTAGTGTACTTTAGATGTCGTGAGAGACTGACTTTTTCATACCGTGACTCAAGTCAGATTAATTGGAACCCTGTTTTCGTGGATAGTCTATTCTGATATAGAAAGTGCAATTCGTACTTGTGATAAAATTTATGTTGATATCAAACTTCGATAGTGTTGAAAATCTATTTCTTATATTATGTGTTATAACAAAATCATCTCCGCCTTCTTCAATAAGTTAATTCCCCAACATTAAGCGAAGAAACCTTTGGATGCAAATAGTTATTGTTCAGCAACAATGGCATTCATACCCGGTTTGCAACATGTCGAGATGTTCCCGGCTTAATATTCATGCTTTGCTGCAGCCAGTAGTACGTGAGTACGCCATTCAGGCATAGTCTGGATGGCATAGTTAGTCTGATCTTAATACGGTTCTTATCGAGTTGCCTGATTTACGAAAACTATCGGTTTAGTAAAGTTTCGGCAGTTTAGAAATTGCCAAGTTTGCCCCATGGCGGATTCTTATCATGTCTGTTTCTTGTCTACCCAAAACAGACTTAGAAGTTAAGTAGATGCTGAACATCCACCATATGTTATTGGGAACGGATTACTTTGAAGTATATCCTGAAATACCAGCTAGCATCGGTCGGTTTTTTTAATCATAATGAATGCCAGTCTATACGGTGCTTGGGAAATTTTGTTAATTTATTACTTATAATTTTACATGATAGGAACTCATGAAGCTTGAAGGATGGAGTTAGGATCGTAATTAGTATGGACAATCTGCATGCCTCAAATCAACAATAATCAGCTACAACGAATTCTTCATGTCGAACACAATACTACATGTTGAATTCTTGTCGACATGTAGTGTATTCATTGCGACACTACACTACATGTCGAATTCTTTGCACGGAACAAATATTTATTTCATCACGAGAAAGTTTATTTATAAATTAATTTCTAATTGCAGGCACAATGTAGTTATTAAAACGTTATTGACGCAACGAAAATTTCAATGAGATAGACACATTACGCTTTTATAATGAAGAAATATTCAAATGCAAAATATTTATTATATGAATGTTCAATTAATGCGGCAATTGAAGTGGTTAAAAATAACAATATAAAATAGCGAACTCTTAAGTTGGTCGAGGAAAACCTGTTCTCTAAGAGCTAATGATGATGCCATAAATAAAAGCTATTGCTTTTTACCGCTCGATTGAAAATATCTGGACGGTAGTCATAACAAAAGTGTACCTCCCAGGATGGTATACGGAAATTTCTTTATATAAACTAGTATGTTCGGCAAATAGAAAGGGTACTATAATATTAATAGTTATGGAAGATTTACAGCTGAACAAGATAGAGTCAGCGTGCGAGCGTTTGGAGAAACTCGTCGCTACGAGTTTCTTATAAAAACGATCGTCGTTTCTCGCAAAAGTGCTGCACAGTTTTCTTGCGTTATGCGTAAGACTGTGAAATCAAGGGCGGTTATCTTAGAGCCTTTTACAAATGTTCTATTTTTATGTGTTATTACTTTATCAAGCTGGATCAGCATCTGGATCATAAACTGAAAATTTTGATAATCCACTTAAAAGAATGAAGACTTTTTATGAATAAGGCCGTCACTGAAAAAATCAGGAATATCGTCAGCGAAAATCATAATTATGATTTTATTATTCGTATTATAAGCCCGCCGATTTCATTAAGTATGACTACTTTGTAAAGAATTTTCCGATATGATCTGAGAATAATGTTTTATCGAATAACTGTGGTCTTGTAAATCAATAAGCAGCTAAATATAATATTCTGTGAATCGCTCCTGTCCGTGATTCAGTTTCACGACAGATTTCGTACAGGAAATCTTCTGGACGTATGGACATCGAACAATCTCTGTCTCCTCGGCATAAAAATAACTGAATGCAGTCGAGATGATCTTGGCAAAATTGCAGAAATTAATAAACTAACCTAAACAATTTGAAAGTATTGAAGTTTATCACAACTGTCAATGGACAGACGAGACGGGCTAAGGTAGATGCAGCATGGAGCTCCACCTCATTGCATCACAGCGACCGAGCTTTTTCTTATCAAGTTTCAAGGCAATTTTTTCAGTTAGGGTACACAGTTCACATGGCCGGCACACATTATAGATCAAGACACTCTTGACTTTACTTTAACCACAAACAAAAAACCCTCTCATGGATTGTGCCAGAAGGCATGATAGATCATACGAAAATGACACAAGCAGAAGAGTTTTCAATAACTTGTTGCACCTAGCGCGGAGATCGCTAGCTGCATGAGATCGAGCTTTCTTTCTCGACTCAACACAAAAGCATCTGTGGTTAGTCCTAATATTTCATTAGATACATCATTGTTGACGGATCATCATGATAGCTATTAGCTTCCAATGTATTTTTGGTTGCCTTTAGTTATAATAATCTTAATTAAGTTGCCCCGGTTCGTTAGAAAGTCATCGACATATCGCCATGTCGCGCTTGCAGGTCACAGCAAGCCGATGGCTGTTCGGGATGAACAGCCACCGGGAAATTCCCGCCACCATCTCTATTGTAAGCAACGATGCCGTACTCTGCGGTGTCTCCCGCAAGGTCTGCAGATGTCCAAAACGTATATGTCTGATAACTCCATCATAAATTTTAGCAACTCGATACCTAGAGCTCATGACATTATTCAGAATTGTTTTCCGTTTCATAACTATGGTGTTTTTTATGACCTATTTAAAGAGGATCGAATCACTATTAACAGGATTGAATCATCAAGTTCACAAGATTATCTTCTGTTGATATTTAACAAGCTCTCACTTTTGATGCCGAACTCAACGGCGCTGCCTCATCGCATTGCGTTACTCGGAGATTGAAGGTCTCCTGGCGCTTCAACTCGTCGACCCACACAAATTACAAATTTGATAGCAAAGAAAACCATAAACAGAGTTTCGAAGACAAACTCTTTCGTCTCTTTAAAAATTTAGAGAACTCAAATAAAATTAGCTGAGAAAATTTGAATAATTTGATAGCAAAGAAAACCATAAACAGAGTTTCGAAGACAAACACTTTCGTCTCTTTAAAATTTTAGAGAACTCAAATAAAATTAGCTGAGAAAATTTGAATACTTTATTAGAAAAAAGTGTTTCCTATGTTTATAGTTATTGCTATATTAAATTTCAAAAGACCGAATTGCATTCATGAAAGCATTTATTAACGACTTTTGTTTTATAACCTGGAACGTTTGACGAACATCAACATTCATAAAAATTATCTAGAGAAAGCGTGAATAAAGTAGGGATAAATAAAGTATGCCATTCGATGTGTCTATTAACTATTGCTCACGAGAAGAAAGCATTAAAGCAAAAGAATGCCTTTAAAGTAGAATATAGCATTCAAATATATAGTAACTCATGAAAAAATCTATATTCAATTAGTAACTATTAATTTATGTTCAATTTAAGAACCGCTTTTGGTGACCCTAAAGATTAAAAGGAAAGATAAAAGAATTTATAGTAGAATTAAGAATATTTTGTTGTTGAATCTGCAGGAATGTTTTATAACGGTAATTCGAATAATTTCATGTAAATTAACGGTAAGCAATGACTTGAATTCAGTGAAAGTTTTGCGTAGAACCGAAACTCCGGTGAATAAAGTATAACTATCCTGTCACTTGATCAGATTATGCTTCTTACTTAATATTATTAATTTGCCCATTTTCGCTGGCGCTAGCGTTCATTAGGCATAAATATGAGCTGTATATTCTCTGTTGAAATTGGAGGGAGTTTGATGTAATTATATTGCTCTTCCAAAAGTGAAATATAGACGGATGATGTTAAGGAAATTGGTTTTAACCTTTTGTGCGACAAAATTATTGCACTAACTAGAAGAATTTGCTGATTTTCATATATTGTAGTTGTTCTTACAAAATCGCTTTATAATTTTCTCGGGAACTTCTTATTTTACAGATGTATGGCAAGTACCGCAAAGAGCTCAGTGAGTTCGCTAAGCAGGAAGCCAAGTTAGCCAAGAAAGAAGCCAAGAGACTTCAGAAAATTGACCCCACAGGTGAGATCCTCGTATTATAAGTCCGCCAATAGACTATTGTACAATATTTTTTAATTTATTGCCCCTTTTAACGGGGGACACGCTTGATAATATTCATCATGATAGCAAGAGTGCGTGAACGTAGACTGGTGTGCCTGCCAGCGGACTTTGAGTTGTAATTTCGTACCCGATATTTGAATAAGATTTGTACATGTAAATTAGGAAGAGATTTTGGTCAAGCCGTATTCATTGAATTTCTGTCAAATAAAATTCATGTTTCCTACAGAAATGCCTGACACAACTGATGCTAACGTTAGATAACTATATTCAAGTTTTTTTTATTATTTTAAAATTTGCAGGTTTTGCTTATAAATTTGCTATTTATGCTTTGAATTTTCAACAAATTTTCGTTTATTACTCCAAATTTTTACTGATGAACTGGGAGCCCGAAAGTACTTAATCATTCCCATAAGCGTGGTTTATTCTAAACGTAATTGAAATAAAATGAATATTTATTTTGAAGTGATTTACATAAAAGCTTTATGCTTCGGCAGGCTTGAGGCCACGACGCAACTGGCTACGGCGGTGGGCGGCGAGCGGGCGCCACGGCGGCTGGAAGTTCTTCACAAACTTCGTCAGGAAAGGCGACTGGGCCTTCCTTCTCTCCCTCGGCATGACCGTTGCGTGTATTTCTCTCTTCATGGATATGGGCATAGCGACCTGCAATAAAGGTGATCCGAATATAACATTTATTTATTATTTTAACAAATATTTACATTATTTGATTATTGTTGTAATTATTAAAGTTTGAAACAGAGGATGAATCTAGTTTAAATTAAATATATTGAACTGTTCTAATAAGCGGTACCATATATGCTGATCCATATTCACTGACTAGAGCCCAATCAACGTGAACTTTTGGTTGCAGTTGTAGTCGTAATATTATATGTTTGGTTGAAAAAATTTCAACAACTTTTTTGTTGTTGAAAATTTTTCAAAATAAAATACATTTTCGCAAATTTCACATTTCTAAAAATGTGATTCTGTGCTGATCACTACAGCGCAGCTGTGGGCGTACAGCGAGCTGACGACGGGGGTCTTCCAGAAATATATCGCATGGGTCACCCTGCCTGTCATGCTGGTGCTCTTCTCTGCATCCTTTACACAGTTCGTCGCGCCTCAGGCTATCGGTGAGATGTTAATAAATAATTATATTTCTCAAAACATTTTCATCCTATATACAGTGTATCTTGAAATTAATTCTGGTCGTTGAGCTGAACTTATTCTTACATAGAGTATGTGGAGTTTACTCCATTAACAAAATTATTTATCACAACTTTACGGTCAGACGAAAATAGTACAGAGTTTATGAAGGCGTCGGCAACGAGGGAAACTCGCATCATTCATCATGGTAGGAACTTAAACAATTGAGAATCCGGCGCGTACTACACGCCGAATGTGATTGTTTTTTCACGTATGTCGTGTAAATCAGTCTATACTCAATAGAATAGTAATTGATTTTAAAAATGTATATCTAAACAAAAGATGCGCCCTACAGAAGCAATGAGGAAAGGCATTATTTTATTTCAATTGCTGCTTGCATAACACAGGATTTTGTCAAATAAGATTTATTTGAATTGAGGTACGTTATACCCAATATATGAAATACGTAATGGAGAATTAAGAAAAGTTCGTGAAGTTTTTAGTAAACTGGCACTGTTTCCGTAATCTGACTTTAAATTGAAATAACTTCTCTTCTGTTCCGAATAATAGTTTGATAACATATCTATAATTGACTTCTCGCCACACATTCCTTATCACAGCATTGAGCATGCAATTTTCCTGCTGCACGGGCCTTCGCTGCTTTTATATGGCTACGTTGCAAATTGCTTTCTCTGCTACGCTGTTTTTCCATTTGCGGGAATTGTTTTTATTTAATTAATTCTTATACATGTAGCTAGTAATCCTAACATTAACTTGGTTGGATTTTGTTCATCGTTGTATATTTCTGCAGTAATGTTTCCCCACAAACCAGGGTCCGGGATCCCTGAGATGAAGACCATAATGAGGGGCGTGGTCCTCAAGGAGTACCTCACATGGCGGACACTCGTTGCCAAACTCGTCGGCCTCACCGCCACTCTCGGGTCCGGTCTGCCACTCGGCAAAGTGGTAGGTGTTGTCGCTATATTCTCGTTATCTGCTTCTTATAGTTCGTCTTACACTCTTACTCAACTCATCGCTGTGTGGCCGAGAACTTTGAGTCAGTGCTTTAGAAGGTACCAATGCGGTCTCGTGTATTCATAAATGACATTACATATCAATGAAAATTACAAGACGCGTATGATAAAGTTGCTTATGTTGAAATTGGCCAAGGGCATAAGGTGAAAATATTGACCTGGAAGAGAATACGTCCGAGGTGATAGGTAATGAATTCTTATTTCCGCCAATGAGTCATGTGAAGTGCTAAGCTGCGGGTGAAGGGAAAAAATGGTATAAAATTTTATTTGTTTTATTCGGCTCCTCAATAACTCATTGGGATGAGGTGCGGATGCGTACGAGTTTGCGTGAATGAACTTGTTGTATTGTATGTAAAGGGTCCGGCCCTGCTCTTCTCGACTATATTTCTAAAGACTCAAATCCCGACGTAATATCTACCTTTTTAATTATGCAAGGAGGTTTCTGCAAGAGATTTTAACGAGTTAATGTACATTAATTGCACAGGGTCCGTTCGTGCACATTGCGAGCATGGTAGCGACGCAGCTCCGGAGCGTGTTCTCTTCTCTCCAGGGCGTGAGCCTAAATGAGTCCCGCAAGACAGAGATGCTGGCAGCGGCCGCGGCCGTGGGAGTCGCCAGCGCCTTCTCTGCTCCTATAGGAGGTGATAACAGTTATATTGTTATTGTATGGTAGTGCAGTATAGCGCTGTCAGCGTTGATTAGGCCGTTCGACCTGTTACCGATTCATCATAAAAATGTCACAGCTTGTTGCGGTCTAGAATACGCAACTCGCTTTCTAATATTGCTGTGCTTAACTGTCTTGCCACCTCACCGATTTTACCGGAAATGCCGCAGTTTGCTAAGATCGAACCCACAACTCATTGTTCCAGACTTAATTGGTACTGTATGTAACTCCTGGGCCACCCTGCTCACCAGGGCCACCCTGCTCAGTGTTATGTTATGTGCTATGAAAAATTTATTCATTATTAGATTCTAGTGGTTTCTCATTCGATGTGACTTGTGCTAGGTCGCCGAGTCGACGAATGCAGGGTCTAACTAGCGTCGGAACATGGTTGGCGATTACGTACATCAATCAAACGTTACTCCACTGTTCGGGCTTGTCAATGTTGACCCATAGGCTGGGATGGCCGGCTCTGTTCTCGGCTCTAAATCGAACATCGAAATGCGGATTTTAGTTTTGAGCTTCTGAACATCAGCCAAGTTGTCTGTAGTTGTCATTTTTGTTGTACCTCGGGCGCTGGCTGTCACTCAAGAAGTCTGCATTTTCTATTTTGGCGCCTGACTTCAGAGAGCGGTTGCAGCTTGGAGGAAAGTTCATGACAATTTTAACTTCCAATTCCTGGTACCATTGCCAGTGTGGGGATGGACTTTTGTAGCGTTATGAAAAGATCGAAGTTTTTGTTAAATTAACGACTTTTAATAATAACAACACTCTACAAGATGCTGAAATTTATAGGGAGCTCAACGTCTCCATGAAGCATCTTCAATGTGGTCAGATGGAGAGATTTGGCGTCAGTGTCGTCCATGACGCTGTGAAGACCGCTCTACACAGCGACAGGCTGCTATGCAGCTTCGATGTTAGACAATAAGAGCAATTATATATCAGTAAATACGCCACTTAATTGCAATTTACTTGGCTACAGGCGTGCTTTTCAGCATCGAGGTCACGGCGGAATACTTCGCCGTGCGCAACTACTGGCGGGGCTTCTTCGCCGCCGTGTGCGGGTCGGTCATGTTCCGCCTTCTTGCCGTATTCTACTACGGACAAGGTAAATAAATACTCTTCGCTAATTATTGGTCTTCCTTCTTGAATTAAATGAGTTTGTTAATACTCCAAGCCCAAGTATTTAAATTTGTTCAACATTTATTATATTATTATTTAGCTACTTTTTACTGTATTCGATATATTCGATTCTTAACCATTCCACTCGATTCGACTCACTCCACTCCACTTCAATTCACTCACTTATATTCATACTTCTTGTGCCGCCAAGAGTTGAGCCATGTAACGAATCCAACGATTTATCGCAGTTACAATTTAGATTCACACTTTGAAACGTTATTATGTCTCAAGCAGAATGAGGCACTTGTAGAGAATATGCAATTTATTTCGCACTAATGGTCAAAGGTCTTGTTTGAAGTCCGTCCTATATCGTATTTTACCGACAAGCCAACTTCATTTTTTTGCATTAAAATTGCAATTAAGACATCATAATGGAAATAAGTATCCTAACCTAAGCGGACAATGCCAGCCTATGTAACAGTTTCGTCGATCTCAACTGTGGCTCCGAGGCCACAAATCATGCTGACGAAAGAGCTCAGGTTTTTTGCATGCATGGATTGATAGTGTGATTCTTTAACACGTGCAGTTCTTCATTGCAAAACTTGAATGAATTCTGAAGAGATATACGTCTAGTTCAGCCTGTAATTATGGAAAACTAAATTTATGGACTGATTTATTAAAATGTTGTGGAAGTAAAATTTATGCGTTCCTGTGACAGAAACGTTCACGGCTTTGTTCAAGACGAACTTCAAATCAGATTTCCCATTCGACCTGAAGGAAATCTTTGCGTACATGTTCCTTGGGTGAGTATTTTGAATTATTTTAGTGAGATATATACATCATTTATATCTCTACTGTTCTAAGGTTTAGCAATTCATGATTGATATCATAGCTAAAGAAATGAACACTGAACAATAACGTGCGTTATGTGCACATGATTTATAAAAAGGTTGCTGTGGAAAAACAATAGTTTAATATAGTTTGCTTTGTGCTGAGTGTTATTTCTTATACAAGCCAGCAAAAACTTGAATGTGTATAAAATTTAGGAGATTAATAATCAGAACTTGATAGAGTTTTGCACGATTTCTATTTATTTCGGTCGTGAGACCACAGGAGTATTGCTCTGAGACGTTGCCCGTTATATTAATTATATTTTAATATATTTATATTATTTATTTTATGTATGGACGAAGGCTCTCAGCCTCAGCTGCACATTTTTCTTTACACATTTTCTGTGAATTTATCTTGAACGTTGGATACGAAGATATTTTAAATTTACTGATTTATCGATAAGTTTATAATCGATTCGAAATGTATCAAAATTTATTATAAAATTTTCTTACTTTCCACATTTTTTTTCGTCTGTATATGTTAAAATCAAATTAAAAGCGTTTCACCATGATTCAATATTCATGACCTATCAAAGAATTGTCGTAAATATATCTGTAGAGTAAATATATCTATATAGTAAATGTATCAATAGAGTAAATATATCTATAAAATATATTTTCCAGTCTGGTCTGCGGTCTGCTAGGGGCGCTGTTTGTATTCGTGCACCGAAATTACGTGCTCTTCATGCGGCGCAACAAGAAAGTCAAGAATTTCCTGCAGAAATAGTAAGTAGTGGCTATGTCAATCAATCAATAGTTCAGAAGTAAAGTATATTTCATTTAAATGAACTGAAATTAAAATGAAAAATTTGCAGAGAACAGATATATTATCATTTCCAAACTCCAAAAATACCAGCGAAAGAAGCCGAATCAATATTCAATTGTGTTCTTAGTATTCAATGGTTAATTATGATTTTTTTTAATTTTTTTGCTTCAAAATTTTTAGTTTTTTGAAGCGTATATTAAGTGAATTTTCGGTTTTGAATTGATTGACTCTTATATTTTTAGTTTCAAATTTTCCCTAATCAATAACCTGTGACGAAGCTGAAGATTTACGAAAATTTTTTTAATTAAAATTCCATCTTCATTTGTTTTCATAATAAATGTACTTATTATACTTTGGAGAAACGTAAAAAAATTGTGTGAAACTAATGAAGTATAAGGTAGCAATCAATATCGAATGCGTCGAAATATTTTAGCGTTTAAATGAATGCTAACAGCGAAAACAGCGTTCGGAAATAACCTAAATGCTCGCTAACCAAATCCATCATCAGTGCCTTCGGATGAAGTTAAAGACAATATCATTAATTAAGAAGAATAATAATCGAGTCGAATCTGAATAGAAAGCAACAAAAAATTTTAAATTAGTAAGATAACAGCATAAGGTACATGTCAAGAATGTCTTGACTGACATCACCGTGCTGACATCACCGTGCTGACATCACCGTGCTGACATTACCGTGCTGACATCACCGTGCTAACATCACCGTGCTGACATCACCAGACATCACCGTGCTGACATTACCGTGCTGACATCACCGTGCTGACATCACCGTGCTGACATCATTGTGCTGACATCACCGTGCTGACATCATTGTGCTGACATCACCGTGCTGACATCACCGTGCTGACATCACCGTGCTGACATTACCGTGCTGACATCACCGCGCTGACATTACCGTGCTGACATCACCGTGCTGACATCACCGTGCTGACATCACCGTGCTGACATCACCGTGCTGACATACCCTCAACAGCCGCCTGATGTACCCGTGCCTGGTGACGCTGGTCTACTCTTCTCTCACCTTCCCCCTCGGGTACGGGCAGTTCGTGGCTGGGGAGCTGTCCACCCCCCGCCAGGTGAACAAGGAAATGCCGAGTTTTTGACACAAGTTGGAATAATAATAGCGTAATCATTAAATTTGTGGAATGTTTGTGAATAATTATATCAAAGAAAATTCAATTTAAAATCTTAATTGTGGATATGAGCGTCAGTTCGTATTTAATTTTTACGGCGCCTTTTAAAATTGAGAATTAATTGCACAGTGCGCTCAAAGATAGATAGATAGATAGTTGATCGAGATAGATTGAAAAATATCGATTTTTATTAGCTGTAACTTTACTTTGTATGATAGTTTACATTTCAATTTCACGGAGTGTAAATATACGTTATACCATACGTGTATATTTGCCATACCATACGTGTATATAAAATATTAATCGGTGTTAAAATTAATTTCACATGTAATTTTTCCTTTCTGAAACGACTACAATTAGGTTAACTTGTTTCTAATACTAATTTTTAATGGAATATATCTTCTTTTCATATTGTTTGTTGCTCAGGTTATGGATTTATTCAGCAACTTCTCGTGGGTGAGCGAGCAGCACAGCCCCGAGCAGTTCGAGATCGTCCAGCACTGGAGGACGCCATGGACCGGCATATTCGTCAACCTCGTACTGTACTCCGTCTTTATAGTGAGTTGCTCCATAATGTAAAGCTTATAAAAGTTTTACTGTAGAGCTTTTTGAAAATGTCAAATGAATCACAAGAGAATATTTTCAGTAAGTTTACTAAAATTATGCACCATTTTGAAAATGTCAAATGAAATCATAAGAGAATATTTTCAGTAAGTTTACCAAAACTATGCACCGCAGTTTTTCTGGTTGGTGGTAGCGAGCACGCTACCCATCCCTGCGGGCGTCACTATTCCATTCCTGAAGATCGGCGCTGCAATAGGACGGATTCTGGGCGAGTTCATGGCCTATGTTAATCCTACAGGCATCGGTTCTGGTGCCCTCGTGCACTCCGTAATCCCAGGTGTGATTATAATCAGCGTGTTTTTATGATTTTATTGGAGTAACAATTGCTATTTAAATGAATGATTTTTCGCTTTGTAATTGAAACGGAAAACATAACGTACAAAATGTACCTTTATCTAGGCCTCTAGCCCTGCTTGCACCTGAGACGATTGAAAGTAATCCTGAATTTCTATTGTTTATGAATTTTTCTTACTTTTGTATAGACAAAGAAATGGTAGCCTACAAACTGGACTCTGCAAGCTTAATTTATGCAGGCTCCAATTTGGAAGCGCCGGCGGCGGACATAGCCGTGTTCAAGACATCGGTTACAAAGGATTAAACCGGATCCTACGATGCAGGCCTTTTATTATATTCCCGCTTAAGCTCCGCAAGCATTTTAATTTGTCTTGTCACAGGCGCGTACTCGGTGGCAGGAGCAGCGGCCTTTGCCGGCGCGACGACGCACACCATCTCCACGTCAGTGATCCTCTTCGAGCTCACGGGACAGATCACGCACCTAGCGCCCGTCATGGTAAAGAGATACATTAGCTTTAGTGAATTTAATTATCAATCTAGTATATATCATAGTGGGTATACTGTATACTAACATAAAATTCAGTGCCTATTGTTAAATATTTAATTGTTCAGGCGTTTGTAATGCATTTTTTCCTCTTTTGTAAGGAAGCCACGAAAAAACGCTGCGAGTTGTTCATTGAATGAGTTTCATTTTAATTGTTAAGGAACACTCGTTCTAAACAAAAATTATTTTCCAAATATCTTCATTAAAACGTACCTGCGACCACATCCATCATAATTTTCAAAAACTTTTATTGTATACATGTACAATCATTACCTTGATTTTAATTTCTTCCGTGTATATTTATATCTAGCTTTTCACTGATGCAAAGTACAATATTGTACTTGTACTCTAAAAAATTTGTTAATGCAATGATTGGGTTGACCTCTGAAGCTATGGTAAATTTTCTTGGCGTTTTCTTTGCTTTTAAATTCTCTGTAAAATTATTTTTAGTTTTAAGAATAGCATTTTTATTCATATTGCGTGGTTCAATCACTATATATTGCTACTCTTACATGATACAGTAAGATTTCTGCATTGTCTTCCCTCGGAAAAGCTTTGTGTAAATGCATGTATTATTTTTGGTATTTCAGATAGCAGTGCTAACTGCCAATGCTGTAGCAATTTTGCTTCAACCCTCAATTTACGACTCTATCATTCTTATCAAAAACCTGCCCTACCTGCCCGAAATTCTAACATCTGCATCAGACGCCTACGACATTTTCGTTGAACGCTTCATGGTCAGGAAGGTGAAGTATATCTACCACGGCATCACCTACAAACAACTCAAAGACACGCTGCTTGCTTCCGGCAAAATAAGCTCACTGCCGCTCGTTGATTCGCCGAGTAAGTGGCGTGATGATTTATCGTGCATATTCAGTTAGTATAAACGAATCAATTCTTCAAGTAATTTAAATATTATTCGATTTTGTTATTTCTCATTGCTCGAATTTTTAGAATGAACCTAAATTAGTACAAGTGGCACAAGTTGATGCAAAGAATTGTTCCAAGTATTTTTCCATTGCAGCATCGATGATTCTGCTTGGGTCCATCCAGCGAGACGCTCTCATCTCGCTACTGCAAGCTAAACTGGAGCAGTGTAGGGACACTGGACAGTTCTCCGCTGCCTGGAAACTGGCCATTAAGAAGTCAGTAAAACCTGCCTCACTCGTATTCATTGCTTGAAAACTTTAGCAAATTACATTCAAATTAGAAAAATTACTTATTTTTAGGGAGAAGTTTGAAGAAAAAAATAACTAATGAAAACTGAAGCTTGGCTCAAGAGATGTGGCGACCAATGAAACACTTGAAGCTGCCTATTGATACTTGGCTTGAGACTCAAAGATTACGAGCGGCATTTATTACAGAATAACGTGTATGGTTTATGATGAATTTTCTACTTCTTAACGCCGTGATTAATTAGATCACAGAAACTAAAATATTGTCGGATTGAGCATTGTCTCGACTTATAATAATTTTTATTATTTTTATCACTTTTCAAATTATTCCGATGATATTGATTATCTATGTATATTTTATCTACTGTCAGTTTTCAACGTAACTCATATTGTGTTCTGTTTCTAAGCCATCTACGCTTCGCAAATCATTTACATACAATTTCTTTTTAGTGTCAAATTTGACAATTAAGAAGATGATCTAGTCGTCATAAGCATATGCCTCCTTCATGTATCATGTGAGGTCCTGTTCAATTAAATAAGTGATGGTGATTTCAGTATAAATTTGTGTTATTCAAATGAAATCTTAAGGAATAGTATCATAAAATTTAATACATGGAAATATTATTTGTATTTCAGAGCACAGGAAGCTCAACCTTCTAGAAAAACCTCAATCAAGAACGTTTTTGACTTCACCTCGCGGTCTTCATCGACTCTAAATAAACTTAAGAATGTTCCCAGAATGCGACGAAGATCAAGTGAGTTTCACATTAGCAAGGATAACACATAAAAATCTCTAACAGTGGTAAATTAGTTGTCCGGGAATTACGGGAATTGATTGACAAATAGTTGAACAGATTTTTTGTATACTCACTTCACCGACTTAGAATAACGTTCGTGTCTTTAAATAGGTAAACATGCATACTTCAAATGATTCATCTTGATTACATAAAAATTTACATTTCTTTTAGTCTTTTGCTGTTTATTTAAGCACCAAAGAGTTTTTTGTGCATACATAGTTAGCCCGTCATGCTCATGCCACGAATGTTTCGTGAACTCCGCTCTATATGAAAATATTTCCTACCATGCTACTAATTTTTTATTTTCCTTTCACTGATTACAATAATACTGCTGAGTAAATTTTTTTGCATTGCCAGTCAAGTGATGGTTCCATTACGCATTGGTTGTCCATCTATATCGCAATGTGCAGGCAGTCTCGAGGACCTGCGGGTGTTGCGCAAATCCATCAAGTCCCGACCACTGAACTCTGGGCTTTCGGCGCAGCTGGAAAAAGTTACAAACGCTTCCTCCGTTCCGTCGACCGATACCCTGACGAGTACGAGTCCCAGGCTACAGTCGCTCAAGTCTCTTTCGTCAAGTTCTCTCAAAAGTCTAATGCCTGAGTGCGTTAGAAATAGCGCGTCTGAAAACTCTGTGGAGGTGAGCTCAGTTTTATTTATCAAGTCAGTTGCTGCGTTGATTTTTGCCGTGTTGGTCTGTTCTGGCAATTTATTTTTTAAATGCTTAGTAGCTAGCTATAAGCACAATAAATCCAATCATGAATATTTGCTATATATTATATTTATTCCATGTATGTAGTAGGTATATAATATTTTATTAAAAAGAATTTACGGAATATACGAATTGTAGGCATATCATTATATAAATATCATGCATATCCAAAGCACCGATTGAAGTCAAAATCGATGGCTGAGGTGGAAAACGACTCGACCATAGCACTAAGCGGCTCCCCGTCGACCATTAGCCCTCATCAGATGGCCACCGAGCACGCGGCTCCAGGAATCAAAGAAACTTTTTCCCTGCCAAATTTAGCTAAAATTTCACCGCCTGACCAGCCTATACAACCCGATGAACCGAAGTCCGAACTTACCCAAAGATCTACAGGAGGCAGTCATGGTTCATCGGTTCACCAAGATGATAAGAAACCTGAGCTTGTAAGGAAAAATTCAAGATTCGCGGTCACTAGAGTTTTGTCACCCATTGACACGTCATCTGGTGCTGCCAATGAAACGGAATATGCATCCGGAGTTTCGGACGCACCAGCTTTTTCGATTGGTGTACCTTCAGTAAACCCGGAGAAAAAATTGGATCCAGAAGCAGACATAGCAACAACAATTGATAATCTACTTGAGGAGGCTCATAAAAAAGCTCAAGCAGTAGACACGAACTTCTCTAAAGCTCCCACGAATCTTGAAAACTCACCGACTGACAAAGATGGAAACTTGGCGGCGCATCACAATGGGAGCGCAACTCACTCTACGCCTGGCACCGGATCCTGTGTAGTTACTGTTAGTAACGAGGCAAGTCACGAGCCTTCATCATAATTAAGGGCTACTAAATAATTCTATTATAATATTACGATATCTGTAATAATATTAAGGTATTATATCTTCAAATAAGATTATTCTTATTTGAACATTTTCGCTCTAGTGCGGCGCATACGTTTGCTGTAAGAGAAGGTTAGTTTGTGCAAATAATTTGTGTGTCGAAAGCAACAGATATAGAAAAGATGCAACGTCTGCCGCATCTAGAGTCCATATATGTTTTACATGCTTTATTATTAAACCGTTGCTAGCTAAAGCAAGAAATGCTACTTTTTAAAAGTCATGCTTCTTTGAAGTTTACCAGTTTGCCTTATGCATGAAGTTTATGTTATTTTTTAATTCGGTTTCGAAGTTTCATAACATTACTAACCGAAAATTTTTCCTCTAACCCAATAATTTAAACCGACGATTCTCGCTAAACTCGATGCGATTATGTAAAAAATTTAGATTCCTTCATTTTTTTAGGAATTAAAAACCCAAGGAGAGCCAGTAGTTCTTAGAAAAAAAAATTCCGAGCGCTCGATACCGCCACGCAGGAGCATTCTCAAGAAAACCGCCATCAACGAAGAAAAAAAAATTCCGAGCGCTCGATGCAGCCACGCAGGAGCATTCTCAAGAAAACCGCCATCAACGCCCGGGAATCCGATGATCATTCATCGAATTCCACCTTGCAGCGGGGGCCTACCTACGCTACTTACCACGGTGACACTTCCAAGTGGGTGTACATTGTTTTCCGGTCAATTGCATAGCGGAATATATGCTTATTTTGTTGAAACTCTCAATTCCTTCTCTGCATGCTCTTCAAGTTTGTTTTTAATTTTGAATATGTGAATTTTTAAAAATTTTCAAACGGTATATAATTGTATACCGCTATCATAAGCGCATTTTGTAAACCCTTAAATTTTCATTCTTATGTGACCACAGAATTCAATTAATATTGTTACATTTTTTAGTTGTATTTTTTATTCATGAAAATTATCTCCCGTTCTTTTGCTAATTATCATTCATTGTTGATCGGTAACTGTATATTACTTTTATGTCGCACTACTTAAAGATGATGACACCCAAATATGTCCTCTTAGTCTCATACTTTGTTCATTAATTTCAGAAACTGGCGCACGGCTGTGGATGCTCTTCGGAGAAAAATGATGCCCAACGACACGCCCACTGGCAGTATTAAATCTAACTTGTCTCTGGTAATTTCAAGATAAAATTTTAGCGTGTCACTAAGTTAAATTTATAGAAAATTTTAGAGTAACTCAACCACTTCTCGCTTCTGACCCAATAGTCTTCTATCAGTTTTTCTGGGCTATGGTATTTCCACCGCTGCTGTCGTTATGCAAGTTATACTTATTTGTTATGACCAATTTATTTCGCATGAAATATCAAGCGGTGTGAGTAATTGTTAAGGACTGGGGAAGAAACAAGACAGCTGTGCTTCATAATCTATTGTTGTTTTAACTTGATTTTTCGGTATCAGCGCTGGAAGCAGGTGATGGAACAGTCGGCGCTGGAGCAGTCAAAGTTCGAGGAGAAAGTTTACAAGGAGACCGTGGATTTTTCCACCTGTCCCATAGACCCCTCACCGTTCCAGCTGGTCGAGAGTACCTCACTCATTAAGGTAAATTTGTTAAAGTCGTTCTATAATCCTGTAGATACTTCTGGAAAATAAATATTGAAGGGTAATCTCTGAAGTAGAGGCTTAAAATGGTGGATTGCAAGTGTGCACCATACTTTTTAAATTATCCTCCTGTATACTACACGAAAATTTAACCTCAAGCAGCTCATCGTAATTGCACGTCTTCATCATCGATTCAACTGACGCACTGCATGTGTATTAATGTCAACACCCTCAGGTTCACTCGCTGTTCTCGCTGCTTGGACAAAATCACGCCTACGTCACGGTGCTCGGGCGGCTCATCGGCGTCGTCGCGCTCAAGGAAGTAAGTCTTGCTGCATCACTCATGTCATATCTCTTTTCAAACTGGGGATGATTTAAATTCCATCTTTGTACCCGAGAACTGCATTGAAAATTGGATGACAGTAACAAATTTTATTTGATTCAAAATGAATATCATAGCATGGGATTGATGAGAAAAGACGGATTATCTTTTTACAGGAATAATAGTTAAGAGAAGAATTTAAGAGGAAACCTCATATACATACATTTGCTGAAGTTTGTTTGCTTGTGTGTGTGAGTGGGCGGATTTCTTTTTTTGAAGCCATTTAAAATAGGAGTCCTATCTTCTACATAAAATGTGGGTATGAAAGGTTCGCTTTTAATTAGAAACTTAAGCTATATTTTCACAGGATTAGATACTACGGGAATGAAGGGATTGGGAATAACAGGATTCCCAGTTCACATCAATTATCAAACCAGCGTCTTTATTTGATAAGAATATATTGCTTCAAGTTTATTAACGGGCTATTACTTTATTATGTTAATTATTATTTGATATTTGTAAATAATTTTACTTGCACTTAAACTTTTGAAAAATGATGGGATTTATTTAATTAAACTTTGATGAATCAAATTAAAAATGGCTTAAATCAAAAACCCTTATTTATTTTTCATGTTTCTTCCATAATGCGATACAATATTATCTCCTATTTGTCGAGAAAAATTTTTTCTTCTCATTTGAACCTTGATCCATATTTATTGATTCAAAAGCGTTTTTGCGAATTTTGACTAAACAACTATCGCTCCTTGCATAGCTTGCTTCTTCATTATTCAGTTATGAACTGAGACTGAAAATACTGTTTTAAGTGGAATATACAGCACTGCTCGAATTGTGATCAGACGGGCAAAAAATATCACTATCATATCATTCTCATATTGCACGCTTTTTTACTATATTTTATCATCTCCGTTTTGTTTTCAATTATTCTCAGTTAATATATAATGTTACCGTCTTTATTACATCGACATCAGTTACGCGCAGCCATCGAAGCCATCAACAACGGCACCCCGCAGCCCAACGACGACGTCGGTCCCGACGAAGGCGTCGACGTAAACGACGAAGAAAGCAACGTTGCGCTCATGGCACAGAATCTGAGGCTTGGGAAAACTGAGGGTTACTCCGAACATGACACAGGGAATCGGCGGTAGTTGCGTTCGAAATTTGTATGAGTTTTCAACTGATGCAGGATACCAACGACCAAGCTGGATGCGAGCAAGGGATGGGATTGTATTTACTTGAAGCACATCACGGAAAGAGATCTGCGAAGTGGAATGCTTGTTTTGAAAAATCCACAGAAGAATTAATTTATAGATTGCCTTCGTTAATCGTTAAGAATGAAGATATTTAAGCAGAATTTTTGCAATCCATAGAAAGACTAGGATATTAATGTTGATTATCATATTTCGGCATATGAATTATATTATTAGACATTAAAAAAATATTTGTTCACCATTTCTATCAATTTACATTAGCTAACAACCCACTAGTTGTTAGCTAATGCTTGGTCGGTTTATATTAGAGCGGGCTATTTTCATAATTGTAAAATCACATTTAATTACCCGGAAATAAATAAGGTTATCAACAGATTATAAATCCACATAACTACAGAAGCTGTTGAACTCACGCTCACCTGTTTCAAGCCTATAACATAATTCGAAATAACTGAAACATCTTTTTTCTTTCTTAATTCAAGGTTGATTTTAATCAACCTTAATCAATAATCAAATTATTGATTTTCCCAGCGTGAAAATTTTCGAAAGTTTACGTGCGATATTTTATTTTTTGAAACTCATGCCTGCTCTCGTGTTTTTTATTGTACCAGAAGTGCACTGTAATAATATCGTGATGTGTAAGTGTAAATCGTCATATTTCATGTTTTGCTTGAAGGTTTCTTGTTATGGTTCAGTCTGTCCTCGGCATTTGCTGCACTGTCACTGTACAAAGAGATGAATATAATAAAGACAAATAAAATTGTAAAGTTTTCGTTTTGGAAAAATTTTCATATCCATGATTAATATTACTTACATCTACATGATATATATATAGCATTAGAAATGATTTCAGGGAAGCTAAGGGTTTCATAACATAACATAACATAACATAGTGATGTCGGCTCTGAAGTGTAGGCCTGATGTGGCCTGTCGCCGATTCTTTTCCATTTCGTGCCTTGACAAATTTTCATTTTACCAATATCTTACTAAAATTTATCCCCTAATTCCGGGGCGAATAAATTAGCATCAAGCTATACAAATGCTGTCTCCATGTATAGAACGGAGGTCTAACATTTTTTGAGTGTATATCATGGATATATTAACTAGAATATTGTTCATTCAAAAACTTACTATCGCTGTTTAAGTAGCAGATCACATTGTTATACGTATTGCACTTCCTTGAAGTCGGACTTATGGATAAAACCCAGTTTATCTACTGTCAAAGTTCTCAAAATATTTTTCAACTCGATGACAGGCGTGCTTTTCAGCATCGAGGTCACGTCAGAGTACTTCGCCGTGCGCAACTACTGGCGCGGTTTCTTCGCCGCTTTCTGCGGTGCTGTTATGTTTCGTCTGCTCGCTGTTTTCTACTACGGCCAAAGTACTCACAGATCCTACTAATTATAACGTAGAACTAGTTTCACTGCTTTCTAGTTTTTAATAATTGTTACTTTACTTTAACTAAATGTGTCATATCTTGTCCGCTTCTCGTCTTCTTTCTTCCAGTTTCGAAGCAATAAAACTTACTCTTCTAATTATAATGTAGAAGTAGTTTCACTGGTTTCTAGTTTTTAATAATTGTTACTTTACTTTAACTAAATGTGTCATATCTTGTCCGCTTCTCGTCTTCTTTCTTCCAGTTTTGAAGCAATAAAACTTATTTTGTCGCACAAGTAAAAATGTTTTTAAATATATCGTTGATATACTATACTAGTGTAGTCAGGGCAGGTGCTGTTCTTTAATTCCCAATAATACTTTTTGTAACGTTTCTGGAGGTGGATAATTACTTTACCTCATAATGAATAATGTTTACCATCTTAATAATTACCCAATTAAAAAAATGAAAAAAGTCTTCGATTATAATTGAATTCTATCTTCGGCAAAATCTGCACAAATAAATGAATATTAGGGTGTGTATTTTGATATTATAAGTAGTTATTTAACTATTTGATATTGACGCTTTCATTCATGAAATTTATTTTTTTCCCTACAGACACTTTTACTGCTTTGTTCAAAACGGAATTCAAACACGATTTTCCATTCGACCTGAGGGAGATGTTTGCTTACATGTTTCTTGGGTGGGTGTTACTCGTTTCAATGAATTTTTCAACTATCGGGCACAATATCGGGAATGCTGAAAAATTCATGAAAAATTTTCTAATATGAAATAAATCGTACACATATATTTGTGAAAATAATCGTGAGCGACAAGTACCTTTGGTTGATTAAGGCTTAAGAAGTTAAAAATAAAATTATGTCTAATCATCTACAAAAAAACAATGATCTTCAAGCTGTAAAACATTTATTGCGTATGATTTCTCAACGAAACTTGAATCTTCAATCTTGATCATGAAACTAACATGAGCTCCTTGACTCTGAGTACTATCATCATCGTCATTAATCTACGATGACAACATCTATAGATGATTTTTGAGAAATGGACTAAGCTCCGGAAATTCTTCCTTCCACTAACAATCCATGCAGGTTTTCTTATTCCACCTTCAATTTAAGAAAAAAACAAAGCGAAATGCATATCCTGGTGATTTTTCATTACTTCAACTCGAATATCAATTGTTCAGTAAATCCCACATATTGCTCTAAGTATTACCATTTACAACTAAATTGCTGACGAATCACCAAATAAATATAATTTTTCAGACTTGTCTGCGGACTTCTAGGGGCGCTGTTTGTATTCGTCCACCGAAATTACGTGCTAATTGAATGTATATTATATAACGGCTTCATATTGAATGAAGCCGTTAATCAAAATATACCGTCATTGCCGATAATATCGCCGGTTGCACTAAAGTCACCGGCCTTCGATAGAAACGATCTATCTTATAAACAAGACGTAACCACATCTCTCTTGCTGTAATCTGGTACAATCCAAACAGATTAGCTGTCATTATCGAACACTACAAATCGTAGCCCTGACCTGTATTATATGGTTTTAAGTGACAAGCGGCGAGGCGTTGGCAGTTTTGACTGAGTGGCCTCTGTAGTTGTAGTTTATGGGGACATAAAAATGAAAAATCAGCCCACAAAATAGATACATTAGCTTAGGTTTTGCTGCCAACCGTGTGCTAACAATGACATATGTATGATGCACTTGAAAATAGTTTATCCTTTATTGATTTATAGAAGATATGACAACTTTGCACATGAAGAAAACGAATGTCTGGATAAACTTATTTAATTCGATCAACCAAAACATTGCTGCGTTCTATACAAATCAGATTAGCGGCTTGTTCCAGATTACAAGATCAGATGAGAGGCTGATGTTGAGGTCAAACTAGAAAGCATATAAAACAAAATAAGTTCAATGTGAATATACATTTTCGTTAAGAAGAAGTTGTGAACTATCGAGTGATAACAGTTTGCATCAATAACTCATGATAGAAAATACTGTGCGCTAGTGCGCATGCACAGAATAATGTCCCCACAATATTGTGAGATTGTTAAATTGACGAACTAGTTTTATACGAGAATATGGGAGATTCAGATCTCGAATATTTTCACTGGTATCGTGAAATTTAAATTCAGCGTCAATTATAATCTTCTATGGCGTCAGCAAGGGATCAAAGAAATAAAGGATAAGCAATATAATGGAATTTTTTTGCGCAATGACTAAAATACCCATTTAGGGAACTGAATCAAAATTTCTTATTCCATTCCTAACCTATTACCTTAACACAATTTAAATTACCATTACCATTACAATTTATGCTGTCTCATAATTTTTCTTATTTTAGTTTGGGATCGGAATACAGCGTTACTACTGGCTAGCATTTAGCGAGTTTAGATACTTTGGCCCGTATGCTAAATAGGGCACTAGCACTACGAAGTAGCACTATGCACTACGAAGTAGCACTATGCACTACGAAGTAGCACTATGCACTACGAAGTGTCCTGTTGGTATGCTAAATAAGTGTCGTCGTGAAGCGCGGTGTGTAGGACACTTCAGATTTTTGTAGTGCGCGTTATGCTTTTGGCCCTATTTAGCATACCAACCGTAGTGTTCCATGCCGCACTATGGCTTGTAGTGCGTAGTGCTACTTCATAGTGCTAGTGCCCTATTTAGCATGCCAACCGTAGTGTTCCATGTCGCACTAGTAGGCACTACGGCTTGTAGTGCGTAGTGCTACTTCGTAGTGCTAGTGCCCTATTTAGCATCCGGGCCTTTATCTCCCTCCGTGTAATTTTATGTTATGAGTTAAGCGGATCAATAAGTTTTGCAACGAGTTGAGTTCTATGATAACATCGTAGTCGCTCAATGGGCAGACTTCGCGCTAAATAAAACTAAGAGACGGTGATGCCTATATCTCGGTAACCTATAATGATGATTTAAAATTTGAGCCCAACGACGCAGTCGCGGATACGAAACTTTCTTCCCTCTTTTAAAAAATCAATCCTTGTCACGATTTACTATAATTTCCTTGCTAAACTACCCGAACCTAGAGAATCTTATTTGATTTATCTATTACAATTTTTCCTGTCTTTTCGTATGAACTTGGAGATTAAACTAATTGCAGTGCTTAATTAAATGTATCAGGTAATTTGGTTCATATGGACAGAACTTTGATATGTATTCAGCGACTGCTCACCTTGTTGACTGCTCACCACAGCTCCAATTGCTAACGTTCAACTTCAGAATATCCCATAAAATTTTTGCATATAGTCTCATTATGGACTGCCTTAGACTCAGAGCAGGAACTGATGCAACGAACGATATGAAATAAAACTTTAGGTCTTGTGGCAACCACCTGGCTTGAGGTGCCCACTGCCCACCGGTCGTCCGGTTGCTCAGCGTTCAGTCGCGCGTCAACAATGTCGGAAGGATGTGGTGATAGCGGTGCCCTATGAGCTCTACAAGGACGATTCTTGATGTAACAACTTATTTTTGGATTTTTTCAAACGGCTGTTTGAAGAATCATTCTAATTTTTGAATGTTTGAAACGAACTCAATAATGCTTGGGTTATAATATTATCGCGTTATTGATATCAAATGCGTTTCTTGATGAATTACCTCTATAAATATATTATAAAGAATATGGCTATTTGTTCGGGGATTGTTCAGAATGAAAACTCGTTGTGGATTGTAACGGTTTCTGAAAACAAAGAATGAACAATTTGAACTCAAAGTTGAAGTTATTCGAAATTATGAACAATATAGAGAAAATATATGAGGTTAACATGTAATAAAATGATCACAACATAAGTAAATGATAACGTACCAAATTGCTGAACAATCTAGGGCAAGTTGGTTAAAACTGGATTTTGCCTGAGCTCATCAACTCTGGTCCTACCTAAAAGGTCCCAACCTTATGTACACGGAAGAAGTATGTTCAGTAAAAAATTATTTACATATATATTATTCCGTCTTTGGGGAAATTTCGCAGCGAAATTGGACGTTCATGATTTATTTATGCAGAAACCGCCTCCATAATTATTTTTATGCAAATGTGAATGAAGTTAGTGAGGATGCAAAAGTACGTACAACATCTGAGTACAACACTTTTGCAATGAAGCTATATGAGAGGCAAATAATTAATAACAATACATTTATTTCGGATCGTTTTGCCTAATTTGTGTGTTGGCGTGAGTACCTCGCTAAATTGCTCGAAAATTCGCTTCGTCGACTCGAGGTTTGGAATCGAGGCTTTGAAGTCACTACCGCTTTGCCCTGACCACAATTTCCATGTTCCTTCATGTTAAAATATAAAAAGATGTAAATTATCGTTTTAATAAGCTCATTAATAAATATTATTTTGACTGAACTTACTCACTGTTAAACTTACTGCGAAAGGAATAGTTTACTCACTGCTAGGATATTTCTTTCATAGGAGAGCAGTTACTTATTCATTGCATATGGCTTCCAGTTGGCTAATTAGTAACATTCCATTTTTGCTCCTACATTCACGATTTTGTAGGCACAATAGCCACGAGGTTGCATACACATAAATAAGGCGTGAAAACTTCTCTCATTTTTCACGACTTTTTCAGCTGAACGCTTTTAAACATTACTCGAAAACAAGAAAAATTTTATCTGGAGATTAAGTTCACTTTATTCTATATTAGTGGTGGTAGAGGAGCGTTGTGTGTTTATAATATTTCCTTTACTAGAACAAAACACTGATTTAAAATTGTCGAACTTGAAATGAACAACAATTATTCACTTTAAAATCAAATAATATGTGACTATGTCCGTTTTGCTGGAAATCGGTTTTAAATAATATTTTAACTATGTGTTATTCAAAATTTAAGAAAAACTTTAATATGAGGTTCCTCGGAAAATTAGGAACTAAAATTAAAATCATTGTTTATGGGCGAGAAAACCGCATGGAAAATTCAGAATTACAGCATCATTTTCAGTCAATATACTCCCATTTCAATTTTTCAAGTGATTGATCCTACTTTGATAAAATTTTCGCTCATTTTGTTTAACTATTTTATAATTTCGGTAGAATTTTTCTTTTTCGTTCACGATCATTTTTGTTCCACGATCATCACTTACAGAAACAATCTTCATTTTGTAGTCATCGCACATCAGCCTTTCTCAGATTATGCTTGCACCGAATTGTGTTCAAGCCTTCATTGTGTTCAAGCCTTACGCAGAAAATTGTGTAACCTACTGTTCAAGAAACTTATTGTCTACCACGAACCTCTTTCTCACCTAAACGAAAGACGAATTGTTACTCGTCAGATCTCTATCTACAACATGTATTTTAATCTTTTCATATCATGTATTTCTTGTAAGCAGATATTTCATGCATTTGAGAGAAACACCAAGGTGGTGGGGACAATGCGATGAAGCATCTGCAAATTGATATGCACCCAAAACAATTGAGAAAAGACTGAGAAATAGACGATTTTTGTTCACCAGTGTGCTTGTGAGAGACTTTAGATGCTTTGCTAGTCCAATGACCGAGGGTAATCGGAGCAGTTCTTCAGATATGCTCAGACATTCTTTATATAGGTCTTCATATCCTTTTTACAATTCTAGCCGCGACCTGGGAAGTTTGGCACCAACAATCTAGCAACATTTTCAACTGAAAAGTTTATGCCGCATTCAATTTACTTTCTCTATTCCAGCGGTAAATAATCCTCAATAACACTGCACGCCAACTACTTCTTGATTTATTTCTACGTTAGTGAGTGAAAAAAATATCATGAGCTTAATTGCCCATGGTTCTAAGTTTTCTCGTATGCGTATTATATTCAGCGAGCTGTATGAATAGACATTATAACTAAGTAATGTAAGGATTTAATTTCTCCTCCCTTCCTCCTACTGCGGAGGACGAAGAGTGTTTTTCGTATCTCCTTGTCAGACTCGGCCAGAGCTATCGCGGATATTGGGGAGAACCCAGTGCGAGGCTGCGGGTATAGGGAGCCCCTTCAGCTCAGTTGATGGCCCAGAGTAGGGACCAGACTCTCGTAGTTGTCTGACTTGGGACCGGAAACTAAAATAAATAGCGGAAATAGAGAAGCTGATTTGCCTGCTCCCAAGTCTTATAGGCGTTCCTTATTTCTGAGTCAGATCCGTGTCGAAATTTTGTTCGGGCTACTGAGCTATACGCACACAACTTGCAAGGTTGTTGCAGACGTGTTAGACACTCATAGATTTTATTGGAACGGAATGCATGTTAATTTATTAATTCGTTTATTAAACTTTGGGTGCAAACAGCATTACTCTGTAACATGCTCTGCCAATATAGGGTTCACAGAGCACATAAATCAGTCTCCCTATATTCGTTTGGACTGGGCTTGGAGTGCAGCCTCTAAGAAACTTGCAAGCTCGGTATGACTTGGATTCGTCCAATCCATGGCATACTATCAGGGCACTATAAAGTCGGAGATTGTGGCTGGAAGCCTTCGAGCGAGAGGATCGAGCATACCCAGAATAACTCAATACCGAGGGTAGCGACTCATGGGCAAAAGCCTAGGCGTTACACGAATTTTAAGAGTGACGTTAAAAATTATTTCGCTCATTTTCGATGGATGTATGATGACTGACTGAGAAGGGGTTGGTAATATCCAGTGTAATGTTGCTGTTGCTTTAGTTCGTAACGTGAATGGACAAAATGTAAGAGGCTACACTATTGCAGGAAAAATTCAGGTCAGTTCTGAAATGGAGCTGAGGAGTTCTACTTTCCTTCCAGCAGTAGCCTGTAATGAATATAGAATAAGTTAATCGGATATTCACTTTCATTCATTTCTGAATATTATGAACAAAATTAAGGTTGAGTTTACACAAAAGTGAAACTTGATTCAAGTAACTCATAAGATTTACGACCTGTGTTGAGCCGCCAATTGGGTGGATTTTGATATTCTCATGACGTTCTAGGACGCACGTTTCCATTCACCAGACGTACGACCAGACGCTAACCTGCTACAATTACCAGTAACATTTCTAACAAAAATACGACGTTTTTCTTCGGAAAATGTTTTTTGAGAATGGGAAAATTATATAGAGCAATCCGGTTCAAAGATGACGATGTTTAGATTATTATCATTCTTTTTCTTTATACATCACTTTATCTCTTAAAAAGCTTGTATTTACTTAAACTTCACTTCATTTATTTGTTTTTATTGAAAATTCAGACAATTTTAAATGGCTACGAAAAGTGTTTAATCATCTAAAGCTGGCAGGGAGAGTTTGAAAGGTAACATGCTCGAAATAGTTAAAAAGGTTATTTTATCTACGTATTTACTTTATTTTACATTTATTCTACTGAGTACATAATATTTCTGGTTTTGAGACGTATTGCTAGCAAGGAAAAAGAAGATTACGGTATTGCACATTTTTAGGTTATGAATTCAACCTACCAGGATATTTCGATAGCCAGTAAAGAATCATTACTTGCGCTATCAACGCCAAATGATGCGTGAAAAAAATTTCTAGTGGAGAATTTAGTGTCCTCTGGAAGATGATGTTATATACTTGGAATTACATTAGCTTGAGAATTAATAACCCAAATTGAAGAATAGCGCTTAGAAACGATCAAAAAACATGAAAAATCCGTGAAGAAATTTGTAGAAAATTTTTATGAAATGTAAGGATAGCCTAGCAATAAGAAAGGAAATTCGAACGTAATATAGAATTAAAAGTGCAAAGTCTACGAAATTATAGCGTTTTGAATGCTGAGAGTATAATTCATGTTGTACATCCTAGGCAGCGAATTAATTTATGTGCGGCCCAGTAATGAAGGTTTTCAGCTGAATATGAACAAGACGAGACTGACCTTCAATTATCAATAGAGGCATTGAACTTTTGTGATACAAATTCAAAGAAACTGCGAAGAAAAATTAAATTTAGCATATTAAAGATTTAATTTAAATAACTAGTAACAAAGAGGTTCTACTAGTGATGCCCGAGACGTGGAAAGAGGTACCCACTAGGAGCAGCGAAGACGAGGATGACGATGAAGACGACGCCGACCAGCAGAGCTTCGCAGGGGATCGTCAGTTTCAACAGACTTTGGTGGGTAACTTAGTCCCAATGTTTAGTTATTGTCTTTATTTGCGCCTACTTCACGAAAAATTTCGTCCAAATTTCTTTTTGTCTCTGATTTGACTATGATCTATGTTAGATGTTTCGCTGCACTCCAAATTGTGTGACGAAATGAACTTTTACTCCTGACACTTCAGAAATAATTGTTGAAACAGTTAGTACGTAGGTGCCTGAATTTTTAGTATCGTTAAAGTTTGTTTGAATCTATCTGTAATTTATTCTTGCTTGTTTGGTTGAAACTGGCGTCATAATTATATCATGCAAAATGTTTACTATATGTTTAATGCATACTGTTTAATGCATATACTGTAGTATATGCATATATGTATATGTTTAATGCATATACTGTAGTTGTGCAAATAAACGGCAATATATTTCATCATGGGCAACTTTAATGAGATCTCAAATAATTTTCAAGGTTAACGTTATTTTTTATAATGACAAAATTTATAGCTGTTTTATTTAGTAATATTTTCTCACATTTTACGAATTAAGTTGAGTGGAATACTTAAGTTAAGTTATGGATAACAGTCATATTCAGGTTTACATTCTTTGTATGTCATTATCGGGCATTCATTAACAATACGTGTTGATTCGCTTCAGAATTTAAGAGCATGTTTAAGAATTTCTTTGTGCCTAATTTTTTGTGCAGATGTACGGCAGGTACAGAAAAGAGCTCAGCGAGTTCGCCAAGCAGGAGGCCAAAATAGCTAAGAAGGAAGCTAAGAAATCTAGAAAAATCGCTCCCGAAGGTAAGTCCTAGGATAAATTCTTTCCCTAAACTTTTTGAAATTCATTTTCTACCATTCATTACTGCCAAAATGGAAAATTTTTCCTAGGATATTAACCATAGCAGTTGCGTTGTCGAGTTCAGGGTCTGCTAACTTCCTATTTAAATAGCATCTGTAAAACCCATGTACCATTACTTCGTTCTTGACTTGTGTGTATAGTCGAAAAATTGTGGGTCAGCGCTATATGAATGCACACTTATCTCCTACTAATTCCGTGGTAATGTTTGGGAAAACTTGTTCATTTCATCTGTTTCATCTGCTTATTGAGTTTCTTTTTCTAAATACAAGGTACAATTATATACCAAAATTGTGCTTTTCACTTTGATGAATTTATGCAATATTGATTCTTGAACTATTTCCCTTAACAGAGATCACGCTATGAGGTGCTTCTGACACCATTAGTCTCAATACCAAATAATCCAAAAAATCTTAAACTGCTGTGCTCAGGGTCATTCTACATAGGTGGTGCACTAACTCCTTAGAAACACACACGATCAATTACCGATTTCGAGAATTTTTTTACCATTTAGTGAATTAAAATGCAAATTATAAATTTTCAAGGCATAATATATAGTACAAATAGCTGCTACATGACGCGTTCACAGTGGTACACCGCTTGGATACTTTGTTTCTAAAAGTTCACAAACCACGGGTCCAAGCGCAATAGTGGATGTGCTTCCCGGTATGTATTTGTACGATAACTATAGACAGATGTTCTACGATGTTGTCATTAATAATCATATAATTAACAAATCATGATTTTGTAGACCACGGACGTCGGCGCAACGTTCTACGGCGCCTGGTGGCGACCGGACGATCCAGGGCATGGAAATTCTTCATAGATGACGTCTGGAAAGGAGACTGGGTCTTTTTTCTCTTCCTCGGCTTAATCACGGCAACTTTATCTCTTATTATCGATATTGGAGTAGCAGCCTGCAATAAAGGTGATCTTCGTATTTCATTTTAGCTGTTAAAATCTGAAGCGGATAACCATAACTTATATATTCTTCTCATCATGTGATTCCATATGATGGTTGCACCAAACACACTGACCTAAGTTTGTAGGTAGCAAGAGTGCGCTATTACTTACCGGCTTCTTTTTTTACTATTACTATCATGCAGTTACATTCTTTTTTGATTTACTTTATTGATGCCAAATGTATTGGTCGCCGCAGCGCAGAGGTGGGCATTCAATGAGCTCACAACCTGGGCTGTGCCGCAGTTCGTGGCGTGGGTGACGCTGCCTGTTCTGCTAATGGTCTTCTCTGCGTCATTTGCTCAGTTAGTCTCTCCGCAGTGCATCGGTTAGTCTGGTTACATTTATGCTTTCAAAACTTTGTTATTCACAAATGTGAAAATTTTCACAGAACATAACCTTGCTCATGGTTTTAGAGAACTTTCCGTTCAATGAAAGTAAATTTACTTATTTATTTATTCCATATGACTGTATTGGTATTTTTCTCAAACGAGGAACACAGCTCTTGGATATTCTTTGTGTGACTGATCCAGAAAAGATATACGTTCACCTTATGGCGGCTCGATTTTCAGCTGAAACACGCAACGCCTTCCCAAAAACCACACACATTTACGCCTTTTTTTTATCAGTTCACCGAGCAGTACGTTACCCTATAACAATTTTGTTTTTACCATTGACATTTTCGTGCACTGAAATAATTAATTGTTACCGTTTTCTAAATTTACTAAAAGTGCGAAAAACTCCTTACCCTTATTTTTTCCCCGTTGTTATGCTGAGGTTTTGTCGTTACAGCAAAACTTTCTTCCACTTTTCAGGCTCGGGTATACCAGAGATGAAAACCACCATTAGGGGCGTGGTTCTGAAGGAGTGTCTTTCACTGCGGACTCTCATCGCTAAAGTCGTCGGCCTCACCGCCTCACTCGGAACTAGCCTGCCAATTGGCAAAGCGGTGGGTGATTAAAATTCTAAAAATACATTTAGCAATCTGGTAAGAATACCATATGGCCATACATTTTAGTAATTCAAACTTTTGAAGGTACTCTTTGGGAAATATTATTGCTACAGCCTCAAAGGATAGAAGATTCCATATTCTGTTAATTAAAATCAGAGGTGACAAACTATAAGAAGAAATAGTGTGAGTGTAATTTTTGTAATTCGTAGTTCAAAGTCCGATTGTGAGCATCAAAATCGAATCTGTTATCGCTGCTCTTGAGAGTCGATTCCAAATCTAGAATCGTGAGTCTGAACGCGTTTTGCAGGTCTTTAGAAGTGTCTGGTTCAACTAATTGGGGCTTATGTCTTTTCTATGGCATTCGTTGATTAATTTATTATTAGATGAACTTTTAGATTACCTCTGAGTTCCGATAGGTTCTTGTCATTGTCCATATGCTATAGTAAGTGGAATAAATAGAGAGGCAATACTAAGAGCAATTATTAAGTGTAGGTTTACAGGATGAGGTCCAGAAGACTGCCGGAGGTATCACAACGGTAGTTGAGAAGGTATAGTTAACGACACGAACGCGAGTAAGACAAGCGAGTGCCGGAGCCGATAGACGTGGTGGATGCGTCTAAGGTTAGACTGCGATGGACTACAGCTAAGAGGTGTTGGACTGTTGGTGTATGACTGACTTGGGGTAAGCTTGAGGAACTTATAATAGAGACTTACTTCAATGGCGTCACGGAAGGTGACGTGAGGGATACAATTGACAGCATGGGGGTAACGTATGAAATAAGCCACCTGGCAGAATGGTTAGAGTTAACATTACACAGTATTTCACAGAATCCGTTCGTGCACATCGCTCGTATGGTGTGGAATGACTGGAATCCGCTCAGGAGCGCCGTTTCCACTTGCACAGTTATGCAGTCGAAAAGTTTTGCATACAGTTTCATAATAAGAGTTACTACACAGTAATATTTCCCAGGGTCCGTTCGTGCACATTGCCTGCATGGTGGGTACGCAGCTCTGGAACGTGTTCTCTCGCTTCAAAGGAATATGCCAGAACAAGTCCCGCAAGACGGAGATGCTGGCGGCGGCCGCGGCTGTGGGTGTCGCGTGCGCCTTTTCAGCCCCTGTTGGAGGTGATGATTACCACACATTACCATTTATGGATATGCAGGGTGTTCCGCATAAATGACCCTGACATTGTGAATGATTATATGTCCATTTCAAATTAACAAGTTTAATTGTCATTTATTTTCGAGATCTGTAGTTATTCACAATGATGTATTATAAATTCCAAGAAAGAGGTATTACACGTAAATTAGGTTCATTTTAAGCATAGGTGTAATCAAGTTGGGGCCATTTCTATTAATCACTCTTTATAAGTAGTGTAAGTTTCAGTTTGCGCTGTTAAAGATGAGGCCTAATACATAGTCCATGTTTTATTGTGATTCCCCTTATCGCGGAGGAAATATGCGAGGCTGTTAGCCTCTAAATACTTTTGGAGCTCGTAAAAAGTTTAATCACATGAAAATATATTTTTCCTCCCAGCCCTGCCCAAATTTTCATATGTCCAATATCTTATAACCGTTTATCCACTGATTGGGGCCGAATCTATTAGCATTAAGCTTTATAAATGCTGTCTTCATGTATAGAACGGACGTCTAACTTCTTTTGAATGTATTTAATAGATAAGTTACTTGAATTTTTTCATTCAATGACCGACTATCACTGTTTAATAGAAAACATTGGTATACGTATTGCTCTTCCTTGAAGTCGGACTTACGAATGAAACTCAATTCATCTACTGTCAAAGTTCTGAAAATATTGTTCAACTTGGCTACAGGCGTGCTTTTCAGCATCGAGGTCACGTCAGAATACTTCGCCGTACGCAACTACTGGCGCGGCTTCTTCGCCGCTTTCTGCGGTGCTGTTATGTTTCGTCTGCTCGCNACAACTAAATTGCTGACGAATCACCAAATAAATATAATTTTTCAGACTTGTCTGCGGACTTCTAGGGGCGCTGTTTGTATTCGTCCACCGAAATTACGTGCTCTTCATGCGGCGCAACAAGACGTTCAAGAACTTCTTCCAGAAGTAGTGAGTACCTGCAAGTTGCTTGACAAATTTTTATATCGTAAATTCTGTTAGTTTTGTAAACGTCCATAATGTATCATTAATTGTGCTGTCATTACCAACAACAGCCGCCTGATGTACCCGTTCCTGGTGACGCTGGCGTATTCTTTTCTCACCTTCCCCGTCGGGTTCGGGCGGTTCGTGGCTGGTGAACTAACAATCCCAGACCAGGTGACTAAATAAATCGTATAATGAGCACTATAGTCAGTGCAACATCCTTATGTTGCAAATTATCGTTTTATTATATTTTAAAAATTTTTCCAAAAAATATAATTAGATTGCACTCTATGTGTGCATCTGTGTACCTTGCATATTGAATCCTGTTTCCAACACTACACATTTTCGCAACTCGAGTTTATTATACTAATAAGGTGACAGATTTGCCTAACAATTACTTATTTCTTCGCATTATTTAATTTTTAAGAAGAAATTAAATAATTAATTAATTAATTTTTACAGAAATTTTAACCACTTTTATATGGTTCACCTGTTCAGATGGCGAGTTTGTTCAGAGTCACGTTTTCGAGCGACCAGCACAGCCCTGAGGAGTTCGCGATCGTTCAGCACTGGAGGACGCCCTGGACAAGCGTTTTCGTCAACCTCACCTTGTACATTATATTGAGTGTGAGTTACCACTCAAATTTTCATTTTAAAAATGAAAATCTTTAAGTGAATTAAAATAAATTATTGACTTTGTAAGTAATTTTTTCTGAAGTGTTAAAATTATATTGTACAGTTGTTTGGCCTGGTGATCGTGAGCACCTTACCCGTCCCTGCGGGCGTCACCATCCCATTCCTGAGGATCGGCGCTGGCATTGGTCGTCTCATCGGCGAGATAATGGCCTACTCTTTTCCGACGGGGATTGGCTCTGGCGCCTTTATTCACTCCGTAATTCCAGGTTTAATGATAATGATTGGATTTTTTTCATGGTTATAGCTTTGCAGCGGCGAGTCAAACTCCATCGTTAAGACAGGATGATAATGCCCGGCTATTAGCGTATAAACTTATTAATAACCGTTTTTTCACATTTTGGCGATGTTATGATACGGTTGTGGGCCTGTTCCATTAAAACAAAGGAGACAAATCTATGAATTATACTTTTTTATACATTAAAGACATGCTATCTGATATAAATGGGTAAAATTAAGATTTATTATTCCAAGTTTTAAATACCGCATGCAACTTATTTGATATTCCCTCGCGCAGGCGCGTACTCTGTAGCAGGAGCAGCGGCATTCACGGGCGCGACGACGCACACCATCTCCACGTCAGTGATCCTCTTCGAGCTCACGGGGCAGATAACGCACCTAGCGCCCGTCGTGGTGCGTAAAATTATAGTCGAGGCACTGTAAAATTTCAACTAGTATGTTGTATGCACAATGGGATGGGTAAGATAATCACTCCCTCATAAACTTCTTTGAGATCAATCTTTATAAATGATCTATGAATACTATGGAAATGCGCCTGTCTAATACTTATCAGGATAGCAGGTATGTGCGTACCATGCATGGTGAATCAATAGGATTCCGCTATGAACAGGTGACGTTGACTATATTAAACTCGGTGAATACGAGTTACTTACATTTCATTATTTATCTTTTGTGATTAAGAAAAGGATTATAAAGGTATTCGATGCAGAGTTCAAGGAATAAACTTTAGCAGCAACATCTACAATAATGCCTACGTTCTCTCTTTGACTTACATATCACCGTGATAGTGCCGGCTAGCTGATGGCTCCCATTATTCAAATGGTCTATTCATTTCATCAGGACAATGTTTTCGTAGTAGCGCACTGTTCGAAACATCTCTGTGAAAATTAACGGTCTAATTATTGATACTGTGGCCGGGCATTAAACGGAAAATTATTGTACGGTTTTGTAACCAATTGTTCGCTTGCTTTCTTTCTTGAAACTCATGTACCTCATTAGAAATCCATTTTTTGTAGTTATAGGCCAAAAACATTGCTTAGTCCTTTCGTAAAAGTAGTGTATTCATCATATAGACACTCCTTCATATATTCTATGTACATATATATTTTTCTATGCAATATCTTCTTACGTTTAAATCCAATTCAACAAGGAATGCTTTTGTTATCTCCAGATCGCCGTGTTGATAGCAAACGCTGTAGTAAATTTGTTCAACCAACCCGGATTTTACGACTCGGTCATCCTTCTCAAGAACTTGCCGTATCTGCCTACGATCCTGCCGTCTGGCCTACACGATGAAGATATTTGCGCTGAACGTTTCATGAAGAAGGCAATCAAATATGTCTACTACGGCATCTCCTTTAATCAGCTTCGTGATACGCTGCTGGAGACTCGTAAATTGCGCTTACTTCCCATCGTCAACTCACCAAGTACGGATAAATAATTTTAAAAATGGAGTTTACTATACGAAAGATATTTCACGAGTTCATTGTGTTTAGAATTAGATCCTGAATTAAATTCTATCGATTAAATGCATTGTAATCATTTCAACTAGTAAATTTAAAAGCGACGATGCATCTGTTAAATCACAATTTTGTATATAAACTGCTAGTTAAACTTTCCAGTTTTAGTGATAAATTTAATTTAATAATAAATACATCAAGCAATTTTTCGTTGCAGCATCAATGATTCTACTGGGGACCATCAAGCGCGACGCCCTCTTCTCGCTGCTGCAGACCAAGCTGGAGCAACGCAGGGCCGCGGAGCTGCTGCGGGAAGGCGGGAGCCCAGCCGCTAAGACGTCAGTTATAACTTCTTACTCACACTGTTACGGGGGCCGGTACCAACTGGGCGTAACGCGAGACTTTATCCTATCCGCAATAACTCAACCACGGTTCGTTACACTTCTTGCAGATCAACACAGTAACCGACAGGAGAATAAGGACAATCAATGCGTCACTTTCATTCAACAACGACGATAAAATAAACAAAGTTCGTGTAAGTTGAAGCTAAGTCAAGACTTCGGATCAAGATTTGGAGGTCTCTCTGTACGAGATAAAACTATTACAGACAATAAACATACACGATGGGTCATGCCTAAAACTAAATCATAAAAACTAAGAAGACCTTTTCACGCCTATAGCTATACGGCTTGATATCAAACTAATATATTACAGGTCACTATGAAGCACACAATAATGGTCCTAAAAATATAAAATTATCACGTGCACACTACACTCCTGTCCCGTATAGTGGCGCAGATCGAGTGATCCTATATAGCTACAATTATTCCGCAATACAGAATGGATCCGGCATTATCGCACGGAAGTCTAAAGCCATTTTATTAAAAAAATATTAATATAAAAGACATCTATAAAAAATTACATTTCCCTCCTCTACAACACAAACTTCATTTTAATTACACATGCTTAAATTTTTGGTGTTTAAATTTATAAAAAGATTTCATAAAGTTATAAACCCTGTTTTCATTCACTAGCTATTTCAAATTGCACCCGTTTTTGTTTGTTTAGAACAATGCAGGTGTATGGAATGCTGCGTATACTAAAACGTTGGAAAATACCAGGAGAAATACATTTGTTATGTTATTTATTGATCATACGTGGTGTGCCCAAATATTTGCCCCCTTTTATTCAGTATAAATGTGGAATATAATCAACCTTATATATCTTGTTTGCAAGCACAGAAGAAGTGAAATTTTAATTTTCCTACATCATTTCCGTAATTCGAATATTTGGGTCAACAATGTACAAGTTTAGTACTAGTAATTTGTCGTGGTGGTCACGAGATTGTTGTAGAGGCCAACTTGGATTTGTGATTGAATTTTTTTAGCGAATTCCGTATCATGGTTAAAAGATTCTTTAATTAAACCGATTTGAAATAAACCCCTCAAGTCAATCATAGTTTTTCACGAATACGAAGCAATGGCTATTATAGAATTTCTTGTATATTTAAATGATTTCCATACTTCAGCAGACGGATTAGTAATTATTAACGTGATCAATAGTTTTTGCCAAGACCCATTAATTTTTTACTTTCAAATTCACTTGAATTTATTGAAAGTGAGTATAATTTTACTATCAAATGGAGCTATTGAAAAAAATGTTAGCCAGCTGTTTTCCATTCCAAAATTTGTCAATTAACTTGAATAGAATAATATGAGTCTAAAAATTACTTTTTAAAGACAACACTTCTAAAGAGGCCAGTGTCTCCGATATTACATGTGTACAATGAATTTATTATTTTATTTTTAAATATTAAAAAATATCTTGAATGTTTTTAGTATGTAACTTTTTAAATTATTTATTCTGTCAGTTGATTCAAGTATTGTCTCCGACTTTACGCAAATGCGCAAAATTTCAGATCGATTGGACAGTTAGAAGTGTGTCAAATATAGATTTTAAGATTTGTAGCAGACTAACAAACAAAAAACAACAAGAAGTGAAGTTGAAGAGAAGTGTTGTAAAATATGCGTTTGAAAATTACTTTTTAAAAACAACACTTCTAAAGAATCCAGTTTTTTAATGTTACGCATGCACAATGAATTTCTAATTTTATTTTCATATGTTAAAAAAAAATAGTTTTCAATTTTTTCTTATATAAAAATGTTGTAAATTTTCAAAATTATTTATTCTGTCAACTGATTCATTCATTGTCTCTGACTTTATGCAAGTGTGCAAAATTGCAGGTCGATTGGACAGGCAGAAGTGTGTCAAATATAGATTATAAGATTTGTAGCAGACAAAATTATTTATACATTTTTTTAATATTAAAAAAATTTCTTTTAATTTTCAAACTTATTTACTCTGGCAACTGATTCATGCATTGCATCCAACTTTACGCAAGTGTGAAAAATTTCAGATCGATTGGACTGGTAGAAGTGTGTAATTTTTTTAGCGAATTCCGTATCATGGTTAAAAGATTCTTTAATTAAACCGATTTGAAATAAACCCCTCAAGTCAATCATAGTTTTTCACGAATATAAAGCATGCAATGGCTATTATAGAATATTTTGTGTTTTCTAATGACTTTCATACTTCAACAGACGTATTAGTAGTTATTAACGTGATCAATATATAATTATTTCCCAAAACCTATTAATTGTTATCTTTCAAATTCACCTGAATTTAATGACATTGAGTATCGTTTAATTATCAAATGGAGCTATTGAAATAAATTGTTAGCCAGATTTTTTCCATTCCAGCATTTGCCAGTTAATTTGAATAAAATAATTCGTTCTTAATCACATTTTTAATTTATACAATCTGAGCGTAGTTTAGCAGGGATTAACTTGATATATAAATTATAGATTATTGTAAACATAGTATTGATTTGGTTCTACAATTAAAATAAGATTTTAATAATAATAATTTTATTATAATAATATAGTATTATAATTAATAACAATAATTGTAATAACAATAAAACTTTCATTCCGGGCTAACGGACCGTAACTCGGCAGGAAGAAAGTCTTCGACTATTTTCCTCGGCCACATTTTCTTTCGTTGAGGAAGCAGAGAAATACGCGCCTTATGCAACGAAGATCAAGTATGTGTGTTATAATGTAGGGAAATAATAAAAATTAGTGGATACTAAATCAAAGGAGCATCTTGATAGTTATTTTTCAGAAATTTGTTGATCATAACTTCATAAGATAGAAAATGGATTTTTCTTAACATTTTACTTGCTGAAATTACCGTCATTTTTCGATGCAAATTTTGTTTTATGTCGATAATTTTAATTTCGTGGAAATTATTATGTTTATGATAGTGTTTTTCTTATAACTACTCCCCATGATTTACGCCCAAAGGAATACAAAATTAAATTAACTTTCGTGCTTTTTAATTAAATTCACTTTCACGACTTTTTTTCGTGCAGGGAGTCTTTTTATAGCGCCTAAGCGTTTTGCTCGCAATGCAATGAACGTGTCATGGTCATGTCATGTCCAGAAATTTTGTGTTTTCTGAACCCAAATTTTCCGGGATTTTTAAAAATTCCGGGCTCTGCAATTACATTTATCATGATTTGCCTTTGAATTTTCGGAATACTGTTTCTCCACTCATGCATTTTTACAACTTCAACTTCTCGTCTCCTGTCTCATTGAACGTGGTTCTCATGTATAATAATTACACAAACGAACCTTAATTGCGGTGGCTGATCATAATCAGTCATTTTACTGATTTATTAACATTCACACGCAGGCAGTCTGCAGGACCTCAGTGTGCTGCGAAGGTCCGTCAAGTTTCTACCTATAAATACCAGTTTACCTGCGCAGCGTGAAGGAGATACGATCTTCTCTGCTTCATCCATTCAATCCTTAAATAATGTTATCAACGTAGAGTCGCCGACGGGCCTTACATCGGATTCACTCAAAAAAATTACCTCTGTCAACACCACCATTCCTGTGGAGGTAAGCTAGGTTTCGTATAGTCGAAAAAAAACTCACTGGTGAATTATTTTTTTCTGTATGCAGATTTTTTTTAAATGATATTTTATTATGCAAGATAACGATAATAAAAATAATAAATATAAATAATAATATTTACGAATATTTTATTATTGGAACAAATTCATTTGTGTACAAGGACCCAGCACAGTCTCAATCAATGGTGACGGCGCAGAACGAGACGGACAAAGCAGAAAGCAGCTCTGAGGCGACATTGGACGCTTCTAAAATGGTCACTGGGATTGACACTTCTTCAACTTGCGAAGCGATCAAACCCGCTCGGCGGGATTCTGAACTCTCTCAAAGTTCTGCTGGGGACTCTCAGGAATCTGTAGACCAAGACACCGTGCAGCCCGCACCTGAGAGAAGAGGTTCAAGATTCTCTGTAACTAAAGTTATGACGCCCATTTGCTTGACTCCTGAAGCCACTACTCGAATGGAATGTTTTGGTGATGATGTAAGTCATTTGCTTGATGGTTTGTAGAATTTTGATATGTATTTTTCCATAGAAATTGATCTGTTCACCCTTAAACTGAAGGCAGGATTCTCATTGCATGAAATGATTCTTTCGGATCACCTTATTGTGAACTTTTAGTAAATTTCGATTCTTATCGAAAAAATTTCTATTCTATATATAAATTTCGATTCTCATAGATAAATTCCTATTCTATATAGTAAGCAAATTTCGATTCACATAGAAAAATTTCTTTTTATATAGTAAGCAAATATTGATTCAAGAATTAGCTTACTTATATCCACTTCTAGAGTAAGCTTGTCTCACCGGAGCTTGTAGCCGTGATACAGAAGAAGATGAGGTCCACAACGAGGCCGTGCCAAAGCATCCTCAAGAGAAGGGCCAGCGGAGGCCATCGATGCTCGACTCAGTGGAGAGATTCATGCTCTACATTCCACGCTTATGCTTCCAAGTACGTTGTTAATTAATCAATCTTCCGTGTAAATTATGAATTAATTGGTCTTCCATGTACATTGTACATATTGGCAAGGTGACCTGGTGGTTACAGTTCAGAGTTCCAAGATCGGAGCAGTGAGTTTTTGGTTCGATCCCTGCTACCACGACAGTTCTGTCAAGATCGGTGAGGAGGCCGCGAAATTGGAGCATTGAGTTGCGTGTGATGTACAATTTTTACACCATGATGTAAAAATTTTACGATATTGAGAATCATCAACAGATGTAATCGCCTAATCAACGCTAACACCACTATTTATACTATTACTATTACTACAATGTAATAGTAATAGTATTAATAGTGTTTAATAGTAAAACCCAGTAATTGGTTTTCTTTGTACACTGTTTATTAATTAGTCTTCAATGTGCATTGGGAATTAATTGGTCTTCCATGCACATTGTAGTCGAATACTTTGTGAATTATCCGTTTTTTTTTCTACGTGCCATTTTGACAAATTTGTGCCGCATTTTTATAGCACTTTTTTCTAAATGTCAGTTCATGTTTAAAAATTTATGTAAAAGGCAAAAAAAATTATTTCTCACGAATGTTGGTGAATCGATCTATATGACTCAACGTATATATTACCCCTTTCATTTGCCATGATGATATTCAAATAAGTTCTTGTCTACCTGCATATGTATTTTTTATTCTAGAAACTTGCGCTCAGCTGTGGATACTTTAAGGAAGAAAGTGAAGAGGATCGAGGCTCCTGCAGTCATTGTAAAACCCAACTTATCAACGGTAAATTCGTAGTTTGGAAATATTTTCATATATAAAGAGAGACTAAGCGCACTATCTACTGACTTTTGTAGTCAACCTCTGCCAGCAACAAAGTCTTTTAGTAATCAGGGGCACCTTGCAGATAGACCAGGCCCATTATTTCGATTGGCATTGATCTCTCATTATTCTCGAATAGTCTAATCTGTTCAACCAGAGGAAATAACTAACCACCACCATCCATAATTCTTAAGCGCTAACTTTATATACCCTTACGAATTTCATCATGAATACGCTCTATGTACTTGTGCTGTCATGCTTCAAATACCCGCACGATGTACAATAAGCTTGTGATAATACTTTACATCATCTGAGGCTATCGTGGTAAAATTTTTCGCCTTATTTTATACATTTGCTACTTCAAAAATATCCTACTCTTTTTCGAATTGAGTATGATTTTGAGTGAAAAAAAAATGATTTGCCATGATTTCAAGTAATTATATAATGCTGCCTGTGTAACAAACGCCGACTTCAGGTGATGGAGGAGTTTTTGTTGTCGCCGTGGCTGTGGGAGGACAAAGCCTACGACGACATCGTGGATTTCACCAACTGCCCCATCGATTCTTCACCAATTCAGCTGGCAGAGAGTACCCCACTTTTCAAGGTAAATGAGTGAAAATTTTAATGTTAATTTATGGAAAATTATAAAACGGTAAATAATTGATGAGATAATTGATTTCTTGGGGGAGATCATCTACATTCTACACCCGCAGTCACGAAATAGTCAAAACTTTACAAAATCCAATTTATTTCTATTTTCACGTTTTATTCCCCGTATTCCTCTAGCATTCTCGATAATCTCTCCCTCGGCGCATGTGCAATTTGTGCAATAATGTCGCCACCCTCAGGTACACTCGCTGTTCTCGATGCTCGGGCTGAGTCAACTACTTAAATATGTAGCGGGCGCTACCGCTACCGCTACATTGCCTTAAATGTAGAGCCGCTACCGCTACCGCTACTGAAAACGTAGCGGCCGCTAATAGCGGCCGCTACATGTAGCGCCCTACTGCCCACCTCTGCTGATAACTCTGTGCCACCTCAATCTTTTAAGCCTCTTTCCTAGTGGCACCGCAACAACAAAAGATTTTGTCACCCTCTCTGAACAAAAAATTGTATAACCCCTTGAAACTCACATTTTGCATTGTAAATAGACCTCCATAATACTCTACACTTAAAATATGGTTCATAAATTTTGCAGCGTTTCAATTAAACGTATCAATACCGATTGTAAAACTAAATTTTATCTTTATCCACTCGTTACCTATTCTCCTGCAATGAATGATGCTTTAATCCAATCCATTTTGGCAGTATACCGTCACAATAAATATCATGAATACGCTCTATTTACTTGTGCTGCCATGCTTCAAATACAGACAAAACACAAAAAAATATTGAATAATTAGCTATCAGTAACTCAAAGAAACTTTACATCATCTGAGGCTATCGTGGTAAAATTTTTCGCCTTATTTTATACATTTGCTACTTCAAAAATATCCTACTCTTTTTCGAATTGAGTATGATTTTGAGTGAAAAAAAAATGATTTGCCATGATTTCAAGTAATTATATAATGCTGCCTGTGTAACAAACGCCGACTTCAGGTGATGGAGGAGTTTTTGTTGTCGCCGTGGCTGTGGGAGGACAAAGCCTATGACGACATCGTGGATTTCACCAACTGCCCCATCGATTCTTCACCAATTCAGCTGGCAGAGAGTACCCCACTTTTCAAGGTAAATGAGTGAAAATTTTAATGTTAATTTATGGAAAATTATAAAACGGTAAATAATTGATGAGATAATTGATTTCTTGGGGGAGATCATCTACATTCTACACCCGCAGTCACGAAATAGTCAAAACTTTACAAAATCCAATTTATTTCTATTTTCACGTTTTATTCCCCGTATTCCTCTAGCATTCTCGATAATCTCTCCCTCGGCGCATGTGCAATTTGTGCAATAATGTCGCCACCCTCAGGTACACTCGCTGTTCTCGATGCTCGGGCTGAGTCACGCCTACGTCACGGTGCTAGGACGACTCATCGGCGTCGTCGCGCTCAAAGAAGTGAGTCTTGCTGCATCGCGCGCTTGGCTTTCTTACTGTTTGCCACTTAGTGTGTTAGGCTGATTTATACGTTAATTTTATCTTCGGTTCACACTTTGAGCTTTATCATACAGTTGTGCTGTCATTAGTTTAATTACATGCAAATTTATTTACATGCAGTCATATTGAGTTCATTTTCACTTATGTTTCACACGACCACAGTAGTAGCTTAAAATGGACCGCTGACCAAAACTTAAATTATAATATTCACTATTTCCGTGTTGGCTTACAAGATTCCAGTATTAATTGCTCGTTAATCTTTAATTTCGTATGAAATGAAGACATGACAGTTATTGTTTTGTGCCGCAGTTACGCGCAGCCATCGAAGCCATCAACAACGGCACCCCGCAGCCCAACGACGACGTCGGTCCCGACGAAGGCGTCGACGCCGACGACGAAGAAAGCAACGTTGCGCTCATGGCACAGAATTTAGCGCCAAAATAATCGGAATAACCGCCGATGCAGACTCAGAGGAAAGGGCATATATAGCAGCATGTATAATTTTTCTTAGTACGAACTATGCTATTCAATGAGGATGCGAGTTTCAAATTATGAATCAAAATTATTTCATTAAACTTACGTCGTGCTTGGCGCTGGAAAATTTAAATTTAATCTGCAAATTCGATAGAATTTGTGAAGAAAATTGAAATAGGTAATCTAATAGCAAAATTATTCAAGTTCATGGCTAGCTCAAGTCGATTTGGAAAAGTTATTTGTTGATAGATAGTCAACTACTTTATAGTCAGTAGATGAGTTTAATTGAGTTGAAGAACTCATAAATCGTAAGACATCATTAGTTTTATCGATTTTCGACGGTTTTCATCTTTAGATAGATCAGCTACAGTTTTATCCAAGACAAATGGAAAAACTTTATTTTTTATGTATGATGATGCATCGGGATAGTTTATAAAGATCTGGAGATGACAACTCTTTTGAAACAGTTCAATTAAAAAAATGATGTGGCTAGCGGTCGAGCATGAGGCAGATACCCTAATTTATCGCGAGTGTTTCACGCCGGCCCCATACGTGGACTTAATTTAGGGTTTTTACAATAGTGAGGACTCGCTTCTCACTGCGACAGATTTTGGTCAGAGATTTATTAAATCAAAAAAATAAACTTGATAAAACCTGAGAACCTCAAGACACGAAGTATTAAGAGCTTTTAATTCGTACTGGGAAAAATCTAATGGTCAATACTGAATAACTTTTTAACCATCCTAATGAATGTATGCGAAATTTGCAAACAATATTTTCTCACATTTCTGAGTAATAATTTACATTTTTATACAATTATAATACACAGGATCATGGACGTCCTTTATACACAGCTAAAGTGATATTGTATCAGGAATCATCCTAGACCGTGAATTTTTATTGTATGTTGATTGTGATGCGGTAATCGCTTTTTTTCTGCTATAGAAAAAGTTAAAACGCAAGTTACAAGTGCAACAATGTAAATATTAGATTAGGAGTTCATTACATGTACATTTCCTCGTTACATAGGTTATAAGCGTAGTCGCCTCCATATTTTGATCTGAGTGTACCTTAAAAATGAATCATTATTTAAAAAGTTACCGAGGCGATAAATTGTACCTTCGAGTAGTAACTGATAAAATTAATTATGAAATTCACAGCCTTATACTTGAGGTATCGTAAGGAAATTTACCGCTGCAACGATGCACAAATGTTCTATCAACAACGAACTTTGTCTTAAATATATTTTGCCCCGTACCTGGACGTATTGAAGGTTCCCTTATTTTAATTGATGTAATGCTATAAATTTTCAACCTCACTGCACCCAAACGCTAATATTGCCGTTGTTGCAGGTGGTAAATCGAAAGCAAAAGCATCGAAAGTTGTCAGTAATTAAGATAAAGACTATTAAAATGTAACACTTCAATGAACTAATAAAATATAACACTTCAATAAGCTTCTTAATTAAAAGACTTCAATAATGGGCTTCTTATTTTAAATACATAAATATTATCTGTAAAATATAGAACGTCAAGCGAGCTTCGAAAAATTCAAAAGGTTCAATATGCTTCTCAATTACAATACTTAAAAAGGCTTCTCAATTACAATATGCATATCCACAATTGAACACTATTCGGGACAATATACATGAAGATATTATCGTCAACTGTAAATTACTATACGGGCAGCTACTGATGTCAAGAAAATACGAGTATGTTGAATCCAGTGAGACAAGCGTTGCATATAAAATCTGAGATCATATCAATACGATCCTCTCTACTTGACCACTACAAATTAAAGCAAAGCCCTTCTTCTGCCATCAATAACAGAACGTTCACTTGATGCTCTACGAGTGCAAATCAATCAATTTTCTCCTCTAGATCATATTAAATTGCAACCTTAACATGAACTACTTTTCTGAAATCGTGGAACACATCAGCAAAGCTTGAATTGTAAAATCTTAATACCTTTGGGAGTGGCTAATATTAAGGTAAAGGTATTTATTGGAAAAAAAACAGCAAGAAAATTTTGGCCGGTATTGAATGCAGTTGAACGCTTTTCAGAAAATAAATGGTAATAAATTTAAAATGTGTACATTTTTAACGCATTTTCTTATTTATGGGAAAAAAGGCGCTATTGTGCTCGCCATGTCCGTCTGTCCGTCCGTCTATCTGTCTATCCGTCCGTGACTTCACGTTTTCGTCGACGAGAAAATGCGCTCTCTGGCACTCACTTCAGTGAGTACTGAGTTATATTTTTTAATACTACGCCCAAAATTTATAAACAATTTGTCTCAACATCATCTAAAGTAGATGATTAATTCTCGGTGATGAAGAATGATTTGAGCTTCTGGTTAAGCTTCATTAATTCAGCTGGCGTGTACGCAAAATTTAGAATAAACAGTCGGCACAATCTAGGCCTGCCTAGAAAGTGTCTTAGCGACATGGAATTGTTTGGATTCCTCTATTTCGCTTAACTTATTGCCAGCCAGAATTTTAACCAAATATTTAAGATTGGCATAAGTTTGTTCCTGATGAAAGTACAAGGATTTTGCCTAAATGCACAATTAAAAATCACAATGAGAGTACAAATTTTCGAAGAATCTTTGAAATATGGCACTAGTATTCCGTTGACCAAATGTCATTTTTATATGTATATCCATTTTTTCGGAACAGAGTTTCTACCGACGTTTTACTCGAATCATCTGGCTGCATAGGTATTTGATTTTATACATAAACTAGGTAGATTAAAAAATATATAGTACGCGAAAGCAAATATCTGGCACAAAAAAGATAAATAGGAAAAAAATGGTTCAAACATTTGCTATCAAAAATGTTAAAAACACGCTCATATCTGGAATAATATTGTTGATTCGTTTTTACCAGAATTCTCATTCATTTTCCTAATTTCCAGAATTCTTGGTCATAATGTTCTTTCGTTCATTCATCCCATAATCTTGCTTTCTGTTCAAAGTCCGATCAAATTTCATTTTTTATGTTCATTTACTATACTCGATGTAAATAACCATAACAAACATATTGCTGCATTTACTCATATATATTCTGACATATAATTATGAAGTAACTATTCTGGACTAAATCCCGAAGCCCTATTCTTAAAAGTTTCACATAATTATGTATCGTTAGCTTTTTTTACTTGATATATCGTTCAGCTGTGAGGCTACTTTACATGATATATCTTACCACTTTCTATGATAAATCGTCAGCCTACTTTATACGGTATAGATTTTACCAACCATCTTGCATTTAGTGTAAACCGACATACCATGGAAAATTTGCAGCATGGAACTCCTGTCACCAGTGAAGACACCTGTGCCAATAATGTCCCCATGTGTACACCGCTCCCTGCTTGCCTATCTTCGAAGCCCACGTATCTGTGTCGCAGCTGCTGCTGGCTACGTGCGAGAGTCTTGTGTAGGAAGTCTTCTAGTAGGCACCGGAGACGCGACTGCACTAAGTTGTACACGTTCTAAGGGGATTAGTGTGTGAAGGTTTTCATCCGACATCATCTCGAAATGTAAGTAGCCTCCGATTAATAAAGGCCATTTTCAGTGTATACGTATATTCAACATTTATTGTTTAAATGTAAAGATGAATTAACATACCTTTCTAGTAATTGTACTTCAGTAGTTAAGTGCAACATTAAATTTTTATTGTTTAAATGGCGCTAGAAATCTTGTTGAAACTGAATGAAGGGAATGACCGGAATAACGTTCGATTTGAGGATCAACTTGTTGACGTTTATGCGTTAATTAGAATTTCTATGACCACTTCTTAAAGTGGGCTGAGAGGTAAAACTAATTTCAAGTAAAATAAGCATTTCAAATTTTTCACCTTTCATTTTACCCAACATCAATGTCATTCGAGTCACCAGATGGCTCCGGCCCTAAAATAGACAAGGTCTATTTTATAAACCAATTGAGCCACAACTTTTTAGCTCGATTGAAACGTATTCGTAGCTATTATGTGGTAATCAAACCATGGAAATCGTAGTTCTGGTCAGTACAATACGGTTTTTACTGATGAGCCGCGAGTTAAGTGCTGTATCTGCTCTGTGGTGGCTCGTGTGACGGCAGATACTATAACAGCATTCGTTTCACCATGACGATATTCTTCAAGTAGGACAGCATCTACCTCAACAGTTTATGGCAGATGTTGATACGAAAATTAATCTTATATTTTTTGATAGGATCACGAATGTGTACTTTTATGTGAGGTAACTGTGAACATGACATCGCATGTCTTGTGTATCATCTTTTTTTATCAATGCTTAAAAATTCATATCGATATTCGCAATGATGAATTAATACATTGCATTTGCAGATGTTACGTTAAGTAATTCCCCTTCCACATTTTTTCAGCTGAGCCACAGTTAATATAAATGCTCTTCTACACTCGTAAGGCCCATATTAAGCAGTCGACAGATCATTATTTGATTGAACGCAGTTACTTTCGTGTGTTACAAACATTCGTGTGTTACAAAAATCTATGTTATAAAGTTATAGGTAATGTTGTCCTTGTTAGTATTATTTAGATTAATTATGATAACGTTTTTGCATGTGCACGTTGCCTTGATAGTTATTTATTTATATTTATCAAAAGATCCAAGTAGTGTTAATTGAAAAACCAGCTGCTCCGCCAAATTTTCTTACACAAATTCAAAAATATTCAATCAATTGTCTTCTTCATTGTGTTGTTTTATCCATAAATATCCTGTCTCGATGAGAACACCTCAAAGTTTGCTTTTTATTCCACGGAAACATATTTTGTTTAAAGTAACCCAATTTTGCTTAATTATAGATGACGAACATGCATCATGTCATGGGGGTCCGGTCTTTATCAATGCTGCTGGTAATCGGAATCTGGGTAGGAGCGTCTGCGGAACTTCAGCTAAAAAGTAAGAGAAGCTCCTTCACGAGTAAGTTTGTGTACTTTGGTGGTGATGGTGGGGGTGTTGTGTTGCTAGTAGTGCATTAGTGGTAGTGATGGTATGTGTGGTCGTTATAGTAGTGTAGTAGTGATAGTGGTGGTATGTGTGGTCGCTATAGTAGTGTAGTAGTGATACTGGTGGTATGCATGCATGCTATAGTAGTGTGTAATAGTGATAGTGGTGGTATCATCAGGTATGTGTGGTCGCTATAGTAGTGTCTAGTAGTGATAGTGGTGGTATGTGTAGTTGCTAGTACTATAATAGCGATGATGAAGGTGTGTATGATGCTGCAGTGATGCATGATGATGCTGCAGTGATGATGATGATGTAGAGATGCTGCAGTGTAGACAGGGGTGGGCAGTAGCGCACTACATGTAGCGGCCGCTACACTTTCAGTAGCGGTAGCGGTAGCGGCTCTACATTTAGGGCAATGTAGCGGTAGCACCCGCTACATATTTAAGTAGCGATACGAGGTTTTGCCGCTACAGCGCTACCGCTACATTTATAGATAAAGCCTTTAGATTTTACTTAATAGCTACCGCTACTGAAAATGTAGCGGCCGCTACATGTAGCGCGCTACTGCCCACCTCTGGACTAACAACTAACATGTTGACACTACTAGCAGGCTGAGGTTGACAACATTACACCGAAATCTTTCGTACAGCTTTATTCTGTAGTTTATATTATGTATGTATCATGCTGCTTTTAAAATAATATTTAATACTATTAAGTAAAATCTAAAGGCTTTATCTATAAATGTAGCGGAAGCGCTGTAGCGGCAAAACCTAGTATCGCTACTTAAATATGTAACGGGCGCTACCGCTACCGCTACAATTACTTAATTGTAGCGTGTCTACCACTACCGCTACTGAAAATGTAGCGGCCGCTAGTAGCGGCCGCTACATGTAGCGCGCTACTGCCCACCTCTGTCGCTATAGTAGTGTGTAATAGTGATAGTGGTGGTATGTGTAGTTGCTAGTACCATAATGACGATGATGAAGTTGTGTGCAAGTACATGTAGTGATGCTACAGTGTAGATGCAGGTGTGGTGCGGAATGATTCAGATGGCAGCGAAGGTAGGTGCTGGTGCCGGAGATAATATGAATTGTGATGTTGATGTTCGGCAGCTGTGCAAACTCGCGACGTACGAAGGCTGCAGCTGCGTTCTGACCGGTGTTGTTGTTTCAAATGCTAACTTCTTTTTCTTTCTATGTATGATCCCAGGACTTTCAACAGGTGCAATGTTTTTACCTGTTAATCACATATTTTGCAGTAACATACTTTTAAGAATCTTTTGAGGATATTTTATCTTATTTCATAGAATCGGACTACCCTTTGCTGGTGGCTGTTCAGAAAGGAAAATACGAAATCGGTCTGTACCTTGTATCCCAGGGAGCCAATGTCAACCAAGCAGGCTTTTTGGGTAAGACGTCATGTGGATCAAATTGGTTCCTATTATAAACGTTATATTATTGTATTATATTTATATATATATATTATATTATTGGTTTCATATTACAGTCGCCAGAATTTTCTGTTGAGATGTATAATAGCGGAAGGCTAATTTTTAATATAACAATGAGTATGCAGAAATGAAAAATGAACGTATTCTTGTCGATTAGGGAACCAATCATGTTATTCACGAACCTCGAGTTTATTATTTAACACCTAGAAACCTACACATGAAATTAATTAAAAAACAATAAGTCATTTTCGTATAATCCTAGGTTACACTCCGCTTCTCCGAGCCGGAGAAAATGTTAATCCAGATTTTGCAAAGTTTCTGCTCATTCATAAAGCCAACATCAACGCAAAACTCATCCAACTGGACGGGCTCAACGCCAACATCGGTGAGTCAAGGATTTTTTTATAGTAGTTGAATAAAAGACTATGATATTTTGAATGCAGTGTTATTAACATGGGGATTGGTGCTTGTGAGATTATTTCAAACAAGGCGTGCACAATTATTAATGAAATGGCATTAGAACTGAAAATATTCTATCGACTAGAATTGTGCAAAACTATTGGTCTGCAAATTCGTAACTTGAACGCAGTATCTATGCCAATCTATCTAGAATAGCAGGAATATTTAATTCATGATTTTCGAATCACCGTGTCATACTAAGTGAAGCTAAATAACCAGATCAAAGATCATGAGTAGAGATATGGTCTCCATGCATCTCATTATAAAGCAACTTAGAATCCAGGTTCAAAATAAGGAAAAAACAATGCTACATCACGATGAAAATTGCTTTTCACTACTCGGGAATATCCGTTCTGCCAGCGCCTCATAGTCAACTATAAGGTTTATAACAAACATTGTTAATGCTAAAATCCTGGCGACGGTCGTCATCTGGAACTCTAATGATAGTTTAATACGTTCGTACAGGATTAGACGTTCTTAGTCTGACCACGGCGGCGTATCTTCGCAACTACGCCTTCGGTTCGCTTGGGGACCGTAAACGATTTGACCAAGATTACGCCGAAATTTTGGATGTCTATTACGAATATTGCTTCAACTTTCAAGAATATGGTGAGGCATAATAAAAATTCTAATTTCCTTTTTTTTCTGCTAAGAATTGCTTGACCTAATTCAGATTTTTAGCCATGATCTATTTTGTTCCACAATATTAAAATATTTTATTCTGCATCTTTTAGCCTCATTTTACCCTCTTATACCTCATTATACGCTGCATCGTGGATTTAAGTCTCTCACTACTTGGAAACACAAGTTTGAACTGTATTTAATTTCCATTAATATTTTAACGCGTATTTAAAATGTTACGAATTCAATTTTTTTCCCAATTGCGATATTTTTTTCTATGAGAGATGAACATGTTGTGTATATCGGTAAGAAGGTAAAGTTAAATATCATGCTGCCAGGTAAACTGTCAAAGAAGAGGCTTGAGAGCGAAGATCATCCTGATCAAGCTTCATTGGTCAATGAAAAAAGTAAGTTGTGTTTGTATATCTATGTGCGTCCTATTATTATTACTAAAAAAATTTATAGCTTTACATTGCCTATTTATAAGCCGTTGACATTCAACGCATAAATTGTACTTATACTGCCTTTTTAGGTATATTCTTAAAATACAATAAACCTTAAATTTATGAATAACTCTTATGAATATCGGTTTCAACTGACTTATTTAAAAGGGGTGTTAAAATTTTTCAACTTGAAAATTTATTTCTTTTTAAATGTATTTCTTGCCTCCTCGCAGTCAAAAACAAAGCTCCAAACTGCTAAAGACACACAGAAAGTGATGGAAAACAACACACCGACAGAGCACGTCTTGAACGCTGTTGGTTGAAACCATCGATCTAATTTTCCGGTCCTCGCGTAATCCTGGCATTGAAGATAATGTTTTAGATTTGAAGTTTTGGTGTGAACTTATCGTATTTTCAAAATATAGTGTGTTTACCTATCCTTGTGAGTTAGCCTTCTTTGTCTTTATTTGATTGTTTTCATCTTTTAATTATAACAATTCTCATTTATAATATTTATTTTGGAAAAAAAAAACTGTATACTAAACCCATAATTTTATCGCGTCAGCTCCAATTTTTAGCGACATTTTCAAATGATTTCCAAAGCAGTTGAACCGATTTTCCATTTTAAAATTTATTCCGCTATAACTTTGATATTGTTCTATTCACAGTTTAAAAAGTTTACTGATATATTTCAGTTATTTTAACGAAACCGATAATTGTTTTGTGGTATTTAAATAGACAAAAAAACTTATTTAGAATTTATTTTTCGTTGACGAATTAGTGACAAACGCCGTTCAAATTTCTTTATTGAGTTCCATCGCATTTTGAGGTAACTGATTACACAAATCTTCCCGATTTTTCTTGATTAAATTTGCTTACACATGTGTGTTTTACTTTCCGCCGAGGATTTCTAACGTCTGCTAAGTCACCATGAAAAGAAACATTGCAAGCCGCCAGTATCTTTCTCCTTATTTTGCTATCATATTTTCTACGTAACCATAGCTACTATTTTCCATACATCAGTTGTAAATTTTGTAATAAAATGATAAGATTTTATCATAGGAATTCCACAACGCATGCAAAAAGGCCAAAGACAAATCAGGGTAGGAACAGGCTTTACTTGAACTTCATTTGTGACGGTAGCCAACAATGCTTGTAAAATGATCCTCACTCAAATGCACAGCAATTTATGTTATTCTGCATGATTTGTAATGCGATCAAATCTAAAGCTAAGAAAAATGTGCGCCTAAAATTTTGATATATATAATTCATAGGAAATATATTTCATTCACAGGATATAGAGTTAGCTTATTCGATTCAATTTTTAATTCTCATTGAAATTTCAAATCGTATGAAAACGTTTCGAACTTGACTTGTATCTTTATCAAGTTGCTTAAAAATTCAATAAGGATGATATAATTAATAGGGAAAGATATTAAAATTATAAATGCACATAGCCACCCTCTATGGTTCCATAGACCAAATATTCCACATTTAAATAACAATTGGAGAAAACATTCTGAAACAATAGCCAACTTATAGAAATCTCTATGCAATAACTAAATATTTAATTTTTAGCCGACTCATTCCGTATCGTGAAATGAGTGCTTTGTTACAAATGAAATTTGTTGTGCATGGAGGAAACTATAAAAATTGCACTGGAGTTGTATATTTTCATCGTCATTTATGCACCGAAGTGCTGATTCTTAAAAGATGATTACGAATTTGAGAGAAATAAAAGTCGGCATTCAAAATCTTTTGATAAAAATAAAAAATATTAAGCGAGAAAACTCGATTATAGGAGCCAAATGATATTAACTTTTTTTCTTGGTATTGATTTTTAATTTATTAAAAAATGCGTTTTTAGAATTGGTATCATTTTAACCATTTATTAAAAAACTACAAGATCGAATCAAGAGCAGTGCGCGGTGTGTTAGTCACTTTTACACAATTCTGAAATGAGTTGATATGTTACACTATTTCTGCATGGAAAACTCGTGTATCTTCACGCCCTTTGTTGGCTCGCTGCATAATACAAAAGAATACGTTCATGAGGCTCGACCACAGGCTTATCAATTACCCTACAATTATTATTATTTGAGACAAGAATTTACGTTAATAATTTAACCTCAAAAATCCCCGGAAACTTAACTCGTAAATTCAATACATTCAATTTTTTTTATAAAATTATATTGGACAAACTATTGGATAATTATATTTAAAAATACAAGGCATCTATCAAATGAACCATATTATTGATATTCGGTAATTACTTCTTGCGATGTTAGGAAAAATGAATATCTTGATGCGCTTGCTTGTAAAAATTTCCTGTTCTTGTCTTCGTATGTGGAGATGGGAAGTGTTGGTGTTGCTCGTTAGTTTACCTGATAGTGATCGAGGGAAGCTAGCCCTGTGCAATTGGAAGAACAAAGGTCGGGTGTTTCGAGCTCGTAGACCTCGAGTGTGGTGCTTCTGTTGGTTGCAAATCATTAATTTTCGGTAAATGAAGAAGTCACATGAATGTAACTGAACAAGTTCATTTACACAACAAGGAGACATTCGGTAAATGAACAAGTCCCTGATGTCTTCCTAGGTATACGTAACAAAAGCATTACCAGAAGAATGTGACAAAGTTGTGCTGCACTGGCTCTGCTTTTATGTTTAAATTTTCTATTTGGGGAGGTCTTTGAGATCTTTACTCAGAGATTAACGGAAATCACGCGCAACTCAGCACAAAACCTATCATTAACATGTCAGGAATGACGCGCAAAACAACACGTCTACATGCGTTAATTACGTCTTCACCGATTATGTGTGTGAATGTATGGAGTAGAAAAATTAAAGTAATCCATTCATCAATGGTGGGTGGTATGTTATCCATGATATTTGCCACAAACGGGCTAACAAATCGCAGGAAGCATCATTATTTCTCAGATTCCTTTACTGCTAGAATTTTTTTAAAGTATTTAAACACCTGCTGCAAACAGGTTCCAGTACCACAAAACATTCAGCAGCAAGTTTCCACTTCGTAATAAAATACGTTTTTCCCGGTCCAGCTTCTATGAAGATAATAAAGTTCAAATAGAATGCCTCTTTGATTATGATTAAGTAGGATCATAATCCACAAAAATACTTAAATATTCCGTGATTCTTGCGATATGCTTGCGGTTACACAGCGTTTCTGAAAGATTTATGAATCGAAAAAATTCTGTACCATGCAGAGATGATGACGATACAATATAAAACAAATTATTATTTGGGATTTGGTTATATGCTTAGAATGTTATTGCACCTTTAGAAATGAAAATGCAAGTTATGATCAGGTTAACTAAAAATGAGACCATTAACTCTACGAACCCGAAATTGCACTTGCTATTCCAAACTATTCTTTCATGAAATGCAAGGGGTAAGCTGAACTGAGCGCGTTTAAATTACGCTTGCTCATAAGGACTGATGTGGTTAATCCTATCCATGTTTTTGACTGCAGGGGCTACTTTCAATTTGTTCCTTACAATTGGAGCGCCTGAATTTAGCCTGCAGTCAATACTTGGGAAGCCCAGCCCCAGCGAAAAATTATTACTCTCAGCTGATGAGTGTCAAGTACATTTCGTGTTTCCGGTCACTTTACATCGAAGCGCCCAAAGAAGCGGGCCAATAAGTTCTGTTTCCTGCTCACCTGTTGGTTACATAAAAGTATTTTCACTCCCCTCGTCAGTGAATTTTTGTTTCAATACCTTGACAACTATTAGTAACGACATACCTGACAATCATGTCCAACGACAGCATTCTTAGCCACAATATGACAATTTTAGACGTAAATGAGTACAATTCGAAACTGCATTAAGGATAATGGGAATTTTGTAAACTATTACATTTTAAGAAGTTATTCCGGATTGCAGGCGGTATTGTGTGCAATTTACAATCGCTCCTAGTCTTTTTCTGAACATGAACGTACTTGCTCATTCTAATCGAGTATCATGTCCCCATATTATGTTTATTCAAGTTATGAAAACAAAAGAAGATTGTTGCCTAAAGCTCGATATCAAGATATAGTATTCTGAATAAATTGCCTTATTCGAGTCACGCCTGAATACATTTCAGGAAAATCATGACTCCTGATAATCCCATAATTATTAATCAATTAAGTGTTGGTATTGCATTAAAACTGCTCAGTAATCTAGGTTTCTAGGTAAGAATTTATAGCATCTAATTCAAGTAACAAGATTTAGCAGACTAACTGCAAACCGGCAAATCGCCTCTAAAAATATGACTATCATTGCTCAATAAAGAGTTGCACCTCAAGAACCTTAGATCTAAAGAAGATTAAATGCCTATCAACTCGCTATGATGCAATTACGTCAAAAGTTCATAAATGTCACAAGTTGTCTCTGAAAAATAGTTAATAGCTAATTGTACAAGAGCTAACGAGGGAGGAAATCTAGGAGCTAAGACTACCGCCAAGAAGTGCATCACTCAAAATTGTAATTTTCATAAATTTCTTAAAGATGTATCCAAATACAATATACAAAGATACTTTGTATACAAATTTTGAAGGTGGTTAATGGTGCCGGAAGAACCAATTCGTATTATTTTGATTATGGCTTAATAACTATTTGCTGTTATACGTGAATTTTAAATTGTTTTGATGAACATAAATGGACATTGTACAAGTATTGAATGCATTATAGCGTAACGTTCATCTTATTTTGAATTTATATATAATTTAATCTTGATTGAATGCAGTTTAAATATCCTTGTTAAAAAATATTTTTTTTGTCCAAGTGGAAAGAATTACAAATCTAAGTCATGCACCACTTGAATAAAGTTGCCGGCCTCTATCAGTGAGGTTCAAAACGAATTATCCACCGCATTACTAACAGGAACAAAAGTTTATTACGTGTTATGGAATGTAAAGAGATTTACATTATATTAAAGTACGATAAATCTAATGAACAAGCCAAAGCGCGGTAAAAACTTTATACGATGAATCTCATGCTGTTCGATACTACGTATGTTTATAAAAAATAGAAGTCCCGTCGGAGTTCTAAAAGCCTCGTGACTAACTCCACTTAAGAACTAGCTACAAATATTCGATAAAGGGAAGTTTTCACAGGTCCATCTCAACCGCAAATTTTAAGCTACAAAACGGCATTTTCGTCATTCATGAAGATTATTAAGATGTTTAAGAATCAATCAATGACTCTGTTGATAAATCTCGCTCGATACCATATAAGTGCTTGGCAGTGTACTTGTTGAACAAATGTACGTCTAATGCACTTGTTGAAAAAATGTACGTCTTGTGCATTTGTTGAAAAAATGTACGTCATATGCACGTGTTGAAAAAAGGTACGCCTTATGTATTTGTTGAAAAAATGTACGTCTCATGCACGTGTTGAAAATATGTACGTCTCATGCACGTGTTGAAAATATGCACGTCCTATGCATTTGTTGAAAAAATGTACGTTTTATGCATTTGTTGAAAAAATGTACGTCTTATGCAATTGTCGAAAAAATGTACGTCTTATGCACGTGTTGAAAAAATGTACGTCTTATGCATTTGTTGAACAAATGTACGTCGTAGGCAATTGTTGAACAAATGTGCGTCGTATGCAATTGTTGAAATAATGAACGTCTTATGCAACATATGTACGTCTTATGCAGGCTTCCTAACGACGTAGAATTTTTAATCCCCGTCAAGATGTCATGTCTCTTCGGCCAATTTATTTTAGAGTCGCAGTTAACGGATGTGAGATCTGGTTACGGGCGTCATGAATATTTCGCCCAAATTTGGTTCATACAACATCATGACATCTAATGATTCTGTCAAATATTCTACTTTCTAATGTAGGAATTTTCTCTTGAATTGTGAAGGCAGAAAATCGTCACACTGGAGAATTATTTCTTGAGTATATTTAGTTCTACAGTGCGGGCAGAATAAGCTATTAAAACAGCATGGTCGAACCTAGACGCCCTGCAGCCAGGGCAATAGTGAGTAACGTAGTTTGTGCACTTTCCGGTACTGATAATTTTAAGATGTTTTAGATAGCGCTTAAGATATGAACAAGGTTAACAACTACTAGTCAACAACCTATTGTGTATGGAATGCAAACTTTGGAATGATTAGGACTAAAAGGTTTTTCACAATAAATATGCAAGGGGCTTGATGGCTCAGCACTTAAAAACACATTTGTAATCAACAGATAAAGTTGTGTGAAGCCTGCAAGACAAAATTCTTGATAGAGATAAAAATATTAACCTTTTCTACACTTTAACGCTTCCGAAAGCTGAACATTTAAAGCGAACCAATAACCCTTCCCACAAAATTTTATAATTGTAATATTCGAATTAAAATTGGTATTTGCACATGAGTGAAAACCTTTAAAGCTGCTACGATTATTTCCTGAAAATATGGCAACTTGAAAAACTGAGATATTAGACGAGCACATTTTTTAATCGACATCAAATAAGATAATTTAAAATTCGTTGTTAGTTGTTAACTCTGAGATCATTTCCACTAAGAATAATTAATATACGCACGTTAATAGGAGAATCAGTTAACAAACAATAAGTCAAATCTATCAAGTTAGTTAACAGGGTGAATTTCTAAAGATTAGTCAGACTTTATGAATATTGACATCTTGAAGCCTGAAATAATTTAAAATATTTACACGTAGGCTATTTCCTCGAGTTCTTTCTTCTTCTTGATGTGGTAGTATATTTCTTCGACGCTTGGTCTGAAGCAATCCGATATGAACATCTCTAGCGTCTTGTAGAAATGTTCCTTGACGCCCAATAAGCGGTGGCCTTCATCACTGTAAGTCTGCAAATATAAAAAAAATTGTAATTTCATCCTGTAAGCCCAATGAACCGTGGCCTTTGTTGCCGTAAGTCTGCAAATATTTTGTGAATAATTTCCCAACTTTTTTTCAGAACGCCCAATGAACAACGACCTTCATTGCTGTACGTTTGCAATCCTTATAAAAATCAATTCTCATGTTCAAATTTTGCAAAATTTTTGGCGGGCGGCCTTCATCACTGTTGAGTCTACAACCTTATCAAAAATCCATTCACATTTTCCTCCGTTATGCTCATTGTGTTGCGGTCTTCAACGTAAGTCAATTAAAAAAATTGTTAAAAATCCTTTCACACTTCCATTCGATAAGCTATATATAATTGTCTATATCACTCAAGGTCTGAAATTCCGTAGTAATTACAATACTTTCAATACAGAAATAACAACAGCAAAAATTTAATAAAAAATTTCTTCAACTTACTTTATCACTCATTCGAGTCTTGCACAATAAATATTTTATTAAATCGAAGACATTAAAATCAAACCCACCATTTGTCTGAAGAGTATCCCCTCATCAGCGAGCGCCTTGGCGAGCAGCATAGTGTGGTGGTAGTGCACTGAATGGTCAGCGGTTCCATGCACCAACATCAGGAATTTGTTCTTGAGGTTGCCAGCCACCTTAGTGACGTCAGCTGCCTCGTAGCCCTTGTAGTTACTGCCTGGCAGGATGTGGGGTGACCCCATGTACCGCTCGCTGAACACCGCGTCTGCCCAAAGCAGTACTATTATTAATAGTGAGTGATTATTATTAATAGTACGTGATTATTCTTAATAGTGAGTGATTATTCTTAATAGTGAGTGATTATTTTTAATAGTGAGTGATTATTTTTAATAGTGAGTAATTCTTCCTAATAGTGAGTGATTAAGTGAGTGATTATTCCTAATAGTGAGTGATTATTAATAATAGTGAGTAATTAGACTTAATAGTGAGTGATTATTCTTAATAGTGAGTGATTATTCTTAATAGTGAGTGATTATTCTTAATAGTGAGTGATTACTCTTAATAATTAGTGATTATTCCTAATAGTGAGTGATTATTTCTAATAGTTAGTGATTATTCTTAATAGTGAAAATCTTTGAAGACTAATAGGAAAACGAGACAGAGTTCTTAATGATATTTTCATTTTTAACGTTCTATGTATCGCAGATGCAGAATGTGATTAGATATTAGTATATATATATTTGCTGGCACAAATGAAGTGATATGTACATAGATGATCATAGATAACTGAGTTCAAATCAGAATTTTTAATTTTGTTGATAAGATAAATGAAATAAGTTGCAGATGATCACCATAGTGCTCGAATCTCGTGATGGGGGCGACGGCAAGGCCGCACTTGATGACGTCATCCTTATCCCTGGCCATGGCCATGAGGGTGATGAAGGCCCCATACTGCCAGCCCCATAACGCGATGCGGGAAGCATCGATGAACGGCAGTTGTTTCTTCATATATTCCAGCACAGCGAGCTGGTCCTCCACTTCCTTGACGCCGAGGTTGTGGTAAACCTGTTATAGTTAATAATTAATAACATTAATTATTATTATTTAATTATTAATATTTAATCATTAATAATTAATAACATGTTAATAATAAGATAACATGTTACAGTCACTCATGTTATTTTAGTCACTTCTTCTTTTATACGTTGATTATATTCATTTCCTTCTTTCCAACATCGCATCTTATTTCAAAAAGATTAATGTCAAACTAAAGTAAAAAATTTTGTCCAAACAATTCTACAACGAAACAACTATCGCAACAATGATTGATTTATCATAATGTCTATAATTTTTTATTTCTTAGGAGAAACGATGTATTGCTTTAGGATAATCCTAATATTCCTTTCCATTATGAAATCGGCGCTCAGGTAAATTTCAGTCCATTGCTTAAACTATCAAAGTTTTTTCAAAGAAGTCATTGTTATTTAATGAAATTGAAGCTTTGACTGGCCTCATGCTTATACTTGTCGCCGTTGTTGCCGGTGCCGCGGCCGTCTATCCTAACGTAGATCATGTCGGCGTGCGACGCGAGGTACAGTCCCACGTCAGGCTTCAGCCGCCAGTCCACGGACTGGCTACCGGGCGCTGCGTTACTGTGCGTCGAATCAACATCATCGTAACTTGATCAAATAGCATTGTAAATTGATCAAACAGCATCGTAACTTGATCAAACAGCATCATAACTTGATCAAATAGCATCGTAACTTGATCAAACAGCATCGTAACTTGATCAAACAGCATCGTAACTTGATCAAATAGCATCGTAACTTGATCAAACATCATCGTAAATTGATCGAACAGCATCGTAACTTGATCAAACATCATCACAACTTGATCAATTCGTAGCACAAAAGTCTTTAATAATTACCTTAATAGAATAAATAATATGGTATAAATATAATCACAATACAAAAATACTGAATAATTATCAAATACCCCAAATTCTTATGCGAGAGCTGTGCAGATTGATAATTAAATAATTTATCGACAAAATTTCCTAGCACCGCCTTCAACTTGATGAAATTCGGGATAGCAACCACGGGGTACGTGGTAACACTCACACTTCCACAACCACGGGGTACTTGGTGGCACTCACACTTCCACAACCACGGGGTACGGGGTGGCACTCACACTTCCACAACCACGGGGTACGGGGTAACACTCACACTTCCACAACCACGGGGTACTTGATAACACTCACACTTCCACAACCACGGGGTACCTGGTAACACTCACACTTCCACAACCACGGGGTACGGGGTAACACTCACATTTCCACAACCACGGGGTACGGGGTAACACTCACACTTCCACAACCACGGGGTACGTGGTAACACTCACACTTCCACAACCACGGGGTACTTGGTAACACTCACACTTCCACAACTACGGGGTACGGGGTAACACTCACATTTCCACAACCACGGGGTACTTGGTAAGCTCGTCTTCCCGCAGACCGGGTGGAAGGTAGAGTTGCACGCGCGCCATGGCGGAGTCTCGTTCGTCCAGCTTGACTTTGAAGACTTTGACTTGTGGCATGGCAGTCTTGTTCAATAGGTCTTGCAAGTGACTGTAGTTGTCTAGCTCCATAATCTCCTGCTGAAAACCACAATAACACCCTTATGAAACTATTTGTGATAGTTTTACTATGATAGACTTCGCATGAGGGTACTATTGGAACAAATTTCATAGTGTTCGTTGACGTACTGAATTCTTTGCAGACGCAACCTACAAACAAGAGCTGTTATACAACAAAAACTGATTTTAAAAGTTCAATAAATTTTTTTGTTACATCTTATCTGTACTCAAATTGTTCGAGAAATAAATAATATTAATAAATAATAAATAATATTATTAATTAATGAATAATAATAAGTTATTGAAGTGGCATGAGTTTCACGACAGTATTTGGATGTTTAACACCTTTTATGACACAAGTTTTGAGAATAGTTCGCAAATAAATAAAATAAGTTCTCTATACTGACTATGAAGACGGAAAAGTTGCAATTACGTTGATTTTTCAGCTGAAATTTTTATTTAGAAAGCTATAGTTATCAGGGTTGGGATCACGAAAGCAACGTAACAGATAACAGATAAAGCGATCAATGAGCTTGTGCAGCGCCTACGTTTTATAGCGCACATGTGGGATGCACAGTCTCTAAATCCGCCTCATTTTCGTTAGTTTTGCTTTTAGTTGCTTTGGAAATATTAAACACTGTTCTTTAAAATGTTCCAGGGAAATTTTTGAATGAGTACCCTTATGGAATGTAGTAGTAGAATGTGTTCGAAAAAGATGACAAATTCTAATTTCTTCACCTGGTAACTTGTATTGGTTGAGTAGAGGTAAATCTTGGGCAAACCGGGGCCAAGACACTCCAAAATAATATATGAGAAATCCGGCGAAAGGATTCCGTTATTGTAGAGACAATGGGAGGTTAGGTTCTCGAAAGCCGAGCAGGAAATACAGTCGGCCTGTCGCAGCAGCGGCGCTAACACGAACGGTATTCTGTACACATGTCGGGCGCCGGGATCTTCCTCCACGGTGGCGATGTAATATCTGGGGATTAACTTTTTATTAACTATCAATTTTTAGACACATTTTAATAGTCAGCCATAGGAAATGAATTGAACTAATTTCCTGTGACCGAGATGCTGTTCATGGTCTTAGGAAAGAAATACACACATCTATTCTTTTAAACAGGAACATAACATGAATTTTGTTATAATATTATCTTTTAAGCAGAAACACAACCTGACATTTGTTGTAATCTATTCTGTTAATCAGGAACATATCCTGAATTTTGTTATAAATCTACACTTTTAATCAGAAACATATTCTGAATTTTATTGGTTATCACAATTTAGAATCCGTTGTTTAAAATAATTACACAATGTCAGTCCCGAATAAATCTTGAACGCAAATAATTTTTTTAGTATGGGGTTTGAACCTCGAGACATTTGGAGTAATCCGGTGAAACCAATATAATTGAACCCCGTAACCCACTGTAAATCCATTCAAGGTGGATCGAGTTAAAACGAAAATTCACGGGAATTTTTCTTTCTGCTATTGAATAATGAGTTAACTGACATGTATCCATTCTGCTCATCCCATCCGAGGATCTCAGTGACATCGAAGGGCCCGTGGGTCATGGGTGTGACTCTTCTCATGTTCACATCATAAAGATTAATGTGAGCGAAGTTGCCGTGCTCGCCGTCTCTTACAGGAAGCCGAACTAAAAAACTCATGCCGTTCTCAGAAAATATCGGAGCTTCGTATATCTCCGTCCAGCCGTGATGCGAGTGTTCCGTATGGATCTGCAAGTGGAACACGTGATCACTTACTGTATCAGACTGTGAAATTGACTGACATATGCAAATTCTAATGTAATTTAATACAAAAACAGTTTTGCATTGAGTTTTAAATTACATCTTTCATGAAGGATAATAATTCTTTTGAAAGAGTGAACTCGTGACCGGAAAGCAGAGTTTAATGGAGCGGACGTGTTCTGTATTATGATGTTGAAAAAAAGTCATTCATGGTGTGGGCTCATAACGCAATGTAATAACATTTATTCATCGTATATATCATTTTAGCGAGAGTAATAATAAACGACTAATGAAATTCCATGCATTCGGTTGAAATTGATTCGGTTGAAATTGATTGATTGCATTCGGTTGAAATTCCATGCATTCGGCATCGCAATTTATAAAAATTTCAGGGAAAAAATAAACAAATTCAAAGTTGGCAAAAACAACATCAAGGTAGTATTTATTGTGTTAGAGTAGCGAAACTACTACTCTTACTTTAATTATGTTATAAAGTCTAAGCCGTAAAAAATAATCACATAAATTGCACATTATATTCACTGAAAAAAAAACAATTGCTATCAAAATTCTCTTAGCTACACGCAGCGCAGATTTCTCGTCTCTTTTCAGTGGGTATAGCTTTAAAAGCCGTCAATTCTTATCTGACCGACTAATGAACTCGCTACTAATTTTGATTGCACGACCCCTGAACATGATTCATTAATCTCAAGTTATCGGTAGGCTATTAGACTAATTGTCTATACTCACGGGTTCACAGTAGTATTGTGGTTCTGAACAAATTGAGATGATGGACGTGTTCTGCGGCCTGTTCATCCACACCACACTCACTGAGTTCTTAGCAACCCACGTGACTGCAGTGACGTAATAATCCCTGAAATGTTTGATGTCATCAACAACCAATATAAGCGAATACAAGATGATCTTCATAAAAAACAGCTCGACAAATTTTTATTCATAAACAAATTTATTTACAAGCCAAAATAATCATCAGTTCTCACAATCTACAAATGACAATGGGAAACAGTTAGATTAAGCTGTGACTTTTAAAGCCTTATTTAGCATATTATTTTTTATTTAGTCCCATTGAAGTCCGTGGAGCACAAACAGTTCAATTTTTCTAGAGTTTGGATGCTGTATATTTGGGCACCAATGCTTTTTACCATTTTTTATTAGGACAAAATAGACGAAACAATAAACTATCAAGAAAGCATGCAATATTGAGCGATAATACTGACTGGTCTCTTATCACTTCTGGAGGCTTGATGTCGCTCAGCCTCTCATACTTTCCTGAAGCCAAGTCGACCATCCACAGCGTTACTCTTGGGATTGCATCACCAGGCTGTTTTCAAATGTGAAAAAATTATATCCGTAAAATTATCTGCGTTCGTTCACATATGTAGCCACATAATTTCAAATAATAATTTTTTTCATTCATGGGTACAACCAATTATTGAGGCATCCAAAGGCGCGAAAAATTTATCTTCGTGCCATTGATAGCAAAATTTATATAGACACTTAAAAATTTCCGGAAATCAAGGCAGGTTTCGTTACCTTTGGGTATCTGACGATGGTGAGACTCGGGTACCGTGAAAATTACTTCATTTTAATCAAACTCATGGCCACATGATTTCAAATTTGACAAACGCTTTTATCTCACAATGTGACAATCAAAATAATAAGGCATGCACCCAAACTCGAGCAAAATCCACCCTCATGTTGATGCTGTAAATATTGATGATCGTGGCACGTTCTGTTACCTTTGGGTATCTGACCATGGTGAGACTGGGGTACTTGGCACCCACGCCGTACTGGGTGATGGGCACTTCCCTCACGAGGGTGTCGTTGAACTGCGCGTACAAGAGCCGCTCTCCCGACGGCGAGAACCAGAGGGCCTTGCGTGAGTGCAACACCTCCTCTGCAGCAAGGAACCATGACAGGTGTCGGATTAGATTGTGCTTGTCTGGAGCGCAATAATTAAATTTATGGAGCGGAATAACTTCTACTAAATGAAGCAATAAATTAGACCTAACTGCAAAATTCTGGACACTTCAAATGAAATGGGTTTCAATATGGTATTGAAACTATTTTAATTTTCGACCAAAAGCCATCGATTAGTTTATTTGTGTGTCTTATCAAATTTCTACATACTTTCATATTTACTTTCTTTATTTGCTTTTAACAATGAATTGCCCACCTTCATAGAGCCAGTCTGCGACGCCATTGATGATGGCCCCTGCTTCGCCATCATCAGTGATGTGCACCTGCTCGGCCTCGCCCACGTGCGGCTTGTAGATGATGTTGAAGTTCTCGTCCACCATCACGAGCGCGGCGCCCACGGGCGACCACTCCACCAGCCTCAGCCCGGGGTGTCGCCTCACCCCCGGCGTGGGCGTCAGAGTCGAGTAATGCCTGCCGGGGGTGCAAGGTTAACGGGGTAAATTGCCTGCAGTGGTGAACAGGGTAAGTTGCATGAAACTAATTAATTATTGAATTATTGCCGTGATATTCAGGAAAATTTTTATTTATATATAATAATTGATTTGTCAAATTGAAAGAAATACTTTTCTACGGCTCATTGTTACATAATGTCAAATAATTTTTGCAGTCATCGAAAGGAATGTAGATAAAATGAAAGAAACCAATGGACTGTGCGATGAAATTGAAAATAAATTGCTGTTATAATTACAAGTATACAAAATTCTTGCGTTTGGTTTCGTTTGCCCGCATTTCAGCCATATATTATTTTGTTCACTCTTAATTATATCTTCTCTTTAGTTAAAGATTTAGGCAAGTCTTTCGATAAATCTTCCTGCGCTGGTAAAGAATTATTACCATCATATTATCAGCGAACTCACTGCGAACTGACTTCGTAGAGATGATACTTGGACAGGTCGTAGTGTTTGGTCGTCTGGAAGAAAAAAAAAGCGATTAGATACGTTAGATAATTTGGATCATCATATATACTTGATATAGAATTATTGTAAAAAATTTTTTATTTAAATTATGTGTCCAGCCTTCGTGAGTGGAAGTATTAGCACTTGCAAGTAAAAAACGATATGGTTTTTCATTTGTTTACGGTTCTCAGCGATTGATTGTGTTATCAGGTTATCTCGCTGCATAATGTAACCTATTACAATCATGACATTACTAATCTGAAGTTTAAATAACCGCAATTTCATTAGAATTTTAAATACTACTTATATTATTGTTTTTTTAACCCCAACTTCACCAATAATTTATAAGCAACGAAAGCGCCAATCTTAAATGAAGAAATTTTCATTGAAGATTTGATGAATTTACTTGGCGCTTTCTTTATCCTTAAATTTATTATGAAATTTTATAAGCCTTGTTAATAATCACAGCATAAAAACTACCAGCCTATACTAAAAGAAAAATAAGGCGTCCACCATCAGCCACTCTAAATATGCTACTCGCTAACTAAATATGCCACAGTAACTTGCGAGGAAGGTTTTCAAGTCTTACTTTGAAGTTATTAAGTCAAGTACATGTATATTAAGTGACGATCTCACCCCTCTGTGATGCTCCGCCAGCAGCACCCACTCCTGGTCAGATGACACGCTGTAGTCCTCCACGTTCAGTTGTCTCTGGAAATTTGGTTCATTCGTGCTAATATTTTCTTTCATTTGTGTTACAATCCTAGGTAAATCAAATTTGAACTTGACTGGATTATAATAACATAATTCGTGCAAATTGAATATTTGAAATCAGTCATCATTATTTTAAATCAACTGTAAAGCGCTGAAAAAATCAACTAAAATTACACGGCGGATCGAAAATTCTTTTTCGGTGTGATATGAAAGCCTCATTAATGAAAGTCTTGAACCAAAATAAAACTAAATAATTGCTCAATATTCTTAAATTTAATTTTATTATTCAAGACATCTATTTTTCTTTTCTTTCAATTGGAATTCTTCAATATTTTTGTCCCTCTTAGGTTGAAATCAGTTGTATAAAACCTCTCATTGTAACATTATAACTCCAATTTCTGCTGTAGCTTTCACGATCCAGAGAATCGCTGATGTATCCCCGTATTTTATTCATGTTTTAATTTACTGGATTATGTCCGTAGTCACCAGACTAATATTATATTCGTTACTGTGGATAAATTTCAGAGTAGGTAATGATTTCTATGCGATGTAATTAATAAATATTCAGTTGACAGATAAGCATTACGACGCACAAGCCCCAGTCTTAAAACGCCTAGCAAATTACGGACCAAGCAACAAGTCCAGCAGCTATCTCAATCAATCGTCAGTTATGGAAAGATCGGATCCCTTGTGAATCAAGTCACGAAAAATTCAAGAATCGGCAACAGGCCATGGGCCTATTTCTTCAATGCATTCTATTCTATTCTATTCTATTCTATTCTATTCTATTCTATTCTATTTTATTCTATCCTATTCTATTCTATTCTATTCCCACACTCACGAAGGTGATGTTACTGACGAGGCTGCGCGTGATGGTGAGGTTCTGCGCGTGGAGGGCAGTCAGGCCTCCCGCCGGGTCCAAGATTGCGACTTCATTGTCTGCGGGTACCATTATTATTCATTATTAAAGGAATAAATTCTATATAGATTGTCTATAAATGTTTAATAAATCAGCATCAATGTGTTAAGATTAAATTTTACAGACTTTGTCAACAACGGCAAAAAAACATCGTGGTCGTTATTACATTGTTGTTTGATCCTATCTTGTTGAAAAAATGTGTTCAAATTCAATTACATTCAGACCTGAGGATTTATTTAGTTTGTCTGGTATAATTTGTAGAATAAAAAGTAGATAATGGACCAAGCTTGGCAATATTGACGCTTTAGAATGAAGGCAATTACAATAATAGTGACCCTAAAATGCTTTTCGTGGAGCAATCGTCGCAACGGAAAATATGATCATACTAATACCTTGAATTAGTACGTCAGAAACATTCAACCAAATGTGTGCCCAGGTAGCTCAAACATGCAAATATGATTGAAACAATCAGAAAATTCCTTGTCTTAACTGTTGATGGATAATCTACTTGTGAATAATTCAGTTCGGCTATGAGATATGATCCAATTTCGCGTGGGTTATTTTCCCTCTATCTCAGTTACTGGGAGTTTGGTATTCAACAGATGTGTACACAAAATACATGTTCGACCAAGTCATTTATGAGACTTGATTTTGTGAGACTATACGAGAATTCTCGTTTTCTCAAATTTGTAATTTTAACGTGAGCGCCAATCACGGTTTTTAATAACAATATTTTAAAATTCGATACATGAAAATAACAGAGGCACAGAATTCACGCACGACATTGGCTCCTTCTTCCAACCTTCGTCATTCGATCACGATTTAAAGTTACCGTTTTGCAGCGTCCCGATCATCCAGTACATTGTGTAGATGTTCGGTGTATGTGTAAACTCAGTCACAGCTGCTTATTCCTCGTGTAAACAGTGTAAACATCTGCTTTAGCTGCAGATGTCCTACGAGCTCGCGAAAACTGAACGCTTATGTCAGGTTTTAAGCTACAAACTCGACAAGAGAATTCAGTGAAGCTTCAATGAAGAGCGTCATGAACAAATAGATGAAGCGCATCAAATTGTTGGAAGGCACAATATATTCGTATGGAAAATGCGCTTATGTTGCGATGAATATGATGAGGCAAAATTACAATGAGCAGAGTGGAGTAGACGGAAAAATCGAACTCAAGAGGAGAAATATTAAGTTTTAATTTTTGTGGCAGTCAAATATCTGAATGTACGATTGCCTCCGAAGATTGTGCGTGTCACTGAACGTCGTTTATTAATTCTATTTATGAATTATTCATTAGTATTTATTAATGAATATATGAGACAATATTTCCAGATTTATATTAGATGCTTCGCGTCTGCTTGGATTAAATACTGCACGAACCAGCATCTATTTGATATATTGCGTCATTTCCGTAAATCATATAAATGTCACGATTATTCCCAGTCACGATTAATGAGGTGTTCAATTCAAAGTTCCTAGCTTCGCTATGTTTTTATACATCCTTGTAGAGGGAAAAATTTATATGCACATTGCAAGATTATGGGATGAAAAGGTTTTTGTTCATTAAACTTCATCAACAATTATGAATGCTTACGAGCGATTGCAGCTGTTGAAAATAAATGCGTCGTAAAAAATTCAACTTGTTGCGGGAAACTTTTCGTACAATGCAATGGAGCTAACGCAATTAATTCATAAATCTTCCAAATATTTCGCTCTGTAAACCCATGATCTGTTCCCCGACTTTTTATTTATAACATATAACTTTTGATTTATAAAAATATAATTTTTTAGAAAAAATTAAATGTTATATAACTTCTTATTTATAAAATCGGGTTAATATATATAGTTTAGAAACTTGCTGGATTCATGAGGACACATTGGATTTTCAATGACATGAATGAGACTTACTGGATAATTAGAGAGGATATAAGGACTTACTGGAAATTAATAGTTGTTAACAGGACCCACAGATTATTCAGAGGGGTTATAAGGACATACTGGATATTCCCGACATGTAACTAAGACTTACTGGATATTCAAAGGTGTTATAAAGACTTGCTGGATTTTCAGAGATATTGTAAAGACTTGCAGGATATTCAGCGGTATTATAAAAACTTCTGTTTTTTCAGTGATGTTGTAAAGACTTATTTTATATCCAAGGGTGTTGTAAAGTCTTACTGGATATTCAAAGGTGTTGTAAAGACTTACTTGTTTTTCAATGATGTTGTAAAGACTTACTTTATATCCAAGGGTGTTGTAAAGTCTTACTGGATATTCATAGGTGTTATAAAGTCTTACTGGATATTCATAGGTGTGGTAAAGACTTACTGGATATCCAGGTACCGTTGAAACTCCTAACATTAAAGTCGCCGTCGAGAAACTGCTTGAGCGTCGTCCTGTTGCCCTTGATTCTGGGTCCGGTGTCGGGCGGGGTGAGCAGCATCACCGACGTGATGATCATGCCGATCACTGAGCAAATCACCAACACCGCGATGATTATCCCCTTCCAGTTGCGCTGTTCCGGCTCGTCAGCTCCCAACTCCTACGAAACAATGGGAAATTAAATAATTATTAATTAATTAATTATTAATTAATTAATCATTAATTAGAAGAATGCTGCCAGGAAAAGGGAGCAGCAGTTACAGTATTATCAATGGAGTTCAATTAAAAAATGTAACTGAAAGAGGAGCCGCAGTTACGTATGGAAACAAGTGTAAACAATGGAGCTCAATTAAAAAATGCAACTGGGAAATGGAGCAGCAGTTAGGTATAAAAACAAGTATAAACAATGAGTTCAATTAAAAAAAATTAACGTGAAGAGGGAGCAGCAGTTATGTAAAATGGGTCAGGAGCTGCCCACCCACATTGTCAGGAGCTTCTATTTCGATTTTGATGTAAACTGGCCATCTACGATTGCCCGTTTCATTTTGAGACGTCAATGTTGATTGGATGTAGATTTGTATGACCTTACGAGATTCTCTTAAAAAATATATTTCTCTTTTCAAAGCCTTTATTCTCACATTGGTTGGCTCCTCAGTTTGCAGGAGTTCGCAATCGGTTTTAATAGCCCGCGGCGGATTAAGAGCTGACCTTCTATTTTTTCTCAGTGTTTGTGTTCCCATCCTTTCCTGCAGGAACATTTATTTGCTTCATCGACCGATAGACTATGACTCATCGCGGTAAATATTTCATGCAGTTCATCACTTCATCGTTTTGCAGCCATGACTTTATTCATTCGTTATTTAAGAATCTAAACAATGCCAGTCAAGAAAGTTATTGTTTTCAAGCGTCATAAGGTAAGAAAGAATCACTTATTCCACGAAGAATTTTATTATCATAAACAAATATTAAAATTCTTGAATTATTTTCATATCCCCTACAGATTGGACCGCTGAATTTATGATATCAAGTGACACTCTCTCGACATGGTTCCGCGGATATTTTTTATTCATTCAGGGAAAAGCCAATTGCATCACATCTGGTCCTCGAGTCATCTCCACGTCATACTTTAGCGTGTTAATCATTTTAATCCCGACATGTAACTAAGACTTACTGGATATTCAAAGGTGTTATAAAGACTTGGTGAATTTTCAGTCATGTTGTAAAGACTCTCTGGATAATCAAAGGTGTTATAAAGACCTAGTGGATTTGCAGTGATATTGTTAAGACTTACTGGATATTGAAAGGTGTGGTAAAGACTTACTGGATATCCAGGTACCGTTGAAACTCCTAACATTAAAGTCGCCGTCGAGAAACTGCTTGAGCGTCGTCCTGTTGCCCTTGATTCTGGGTCCGGTGTCGGGCGGGGTGAGCAGCATCACCGACGTGATGATCATGCCGATCACTGAGCAAATCACCAACACCGCGATGATTATCCCCTTCCAGTTGCGCTGTTCCGGCTCGTCAGCTCCCAACTCCTACGAAACAATGGAGTTCAATGAGAAAAATTTAACTGGAAAATGGAGCAGCAATAAGGTATAAAAACAAGTGTAAATAATGAGCTAAATTAAAAAATGTAACGTGAAGAGGGAGCAGCAGTTACGTAAAATTGGTCAGGAGCTGCCCACCCACATTGTCAGTAGCTTCTATTTCGATTTTGATGTAAACTGGCCATCTACGATTGCCCGTTTCATTTTGAGACGTCAATGTTGATTGGATGTAGATTTGTATGACCTTACGAGATTCTCTTAAAAAATATATTTCTCTTTTCAAAGCCTTTATTCTCACATTGGTTGGCTCCTCAGTTTGCAGGAGTTCGCAATCGGTTTTAATAGCCCGCGGCGGATTAAGAGCTGACCTTCTATTTTTTCTCAGTGTTTGTGTTCCCATCCTTTCCTGCAGGAACATTTATTTGCTTCATCGACCGATAGACTATGACTCATCGCGGTAAATATTTCATGCAGTTCATCACTTCATCGTTTTGCAGCCATGACTTTATTCATTCGTTATTTAAGAATCTAAACAATGCCAGTCAAGAAAGTTATTGTTTTCAAGCGTCATAAGGTAAGAAAGAATCACTTATTCCACGAAGAATTTTATTATCATAAACAAATATTAAAATTCTTGAATTATTTTCATATCCCCTACAGATTGGACCGCTGAATTTATGATATCAAGTGACACTCTCTCGACATGGTTCCGCGGATATTTTTTATTCATTCAGGGAAAAGCCAATTGCATCACATCTGGTCCTCGAGTCATCTCCACGTCATACTTTAGCGTGTTAATCATTTTAACGGCTTCTTCATATGTTTACATTTTTATGTGTACTTATGACTGCCAATTTCTATGCCATCTTTCTTCTGGGTTAGAAATTAATCCCTGATACTATTTATACGTGTTGAATTCTCTTATGCATTAGTTCTGTATCAAAATAAACATTTGACTCATTTTGTTATGTTGTAGATTGCACTATCGTCCTGCTTAACTCTTTTCTGTTCACGGTCGACCTTATAGTTAGTTTTAGCTTCTAAACAGAGCTGGGCAGTGCTACTTTGAAATGTAGCGGCCGCTACCGCTACCGCTACAGGCTCTAAATGTAGCGGGCGCAACCGCTACCGCTACAATTGTTTAAATGTAACGCCGCTACCGCTACGGCTACTGAAAATATACCGCTACATGTAGCGCGCTACTGACCACCTCTGCTTCTAAATGCCGCCTGGGCAGCCACTTCAGACGGTCGCGCCGGCGGCGGTTGGAGTTAATGTCACGCCAGGAGATCAATGCAGATCACGATCGAAACTCATGCATTAGCTGAAGGGAATGCAAGCATCGCATCGACGAAACGACGACCTTGTTAGCAAAGTGGCATATACACTGAACACGTAAGTTGCTTGCTGACACTTACGAAAGTCGAGTATTTGCTTTACGTTAACTGATTCGACACTACTTTGTTAAGCTTAATGGTCCAAAGGACAGACTAGGTTATGAACGTTATATTATTGCCGCAAGTTGGCTTGAAACTCAATATATCAAAATCTGATATTTTTATGTGAACGATTCACACTATATCGTTCCGATCATACATGCGATAGTTATAACTGATTTAAATCGTAAACGTTCAGTGATATTATTTATTATTGGTATGTGATGGTGATATTATTATATAATTTTATTTTAGGGTACACATAGGAGATTGGCAGGTTTAAGTAGAGAAGAGCTCACACCGGCGACTAGCTGTGTAGCAGACGCAAAACGTCAATGCCGGCCGACCCAGCATGCGTTATTGATGACCTCGCCCAAAGCTTCCGGATTAACACGAGAAGTCCACTGAGGTGCATTCACAAATTACAAAAAAAATTCCACATGGTGTCATAAGACTTCTATTTGTCTTATTACCGCAAGTAGCTCCTAGCAATAAGGTCACCTAAATACCAATTAATTTTAATCTAATATTGCACCTCCAACTTTACTAACCTCCTTACATATAATGTAAACCATTCAAACCGTCCAAAATTATGACAATTTTTTGTCGAAAAAAGATTAATTTTCGAAATATTTTCATGATATCAATTATTCGAAGTTTAATACCTTCCTACTGTAAACCGATTTGGGTAAAATTTATGTTTTTTTCTAATTTGGGCAATTTTTACTTTCCTAAAATTAGAAGTTATGTGGTCCTTCATCGGGCGCCTTTTACTCGCAGCTCAAGCGGGCTTTTCAGTCGCCTGGATTGCGTCCTTCAATCCAACAGTAGAAGAGAATCAGCATCCTTAGGCGTAAACTTTGCATACAATGATCAGCGATGTTCACATTCAATCCAGATCTGGTGCAAAAGGCGGCCCGACAGTAAAATTGTTAGATCCCGATTCCACCGCTTCACTAGATTGCATGGAGCCAGAGAGTTTTACGTTGCAGCAGCAGCAACTTTGTATGACCTGTAATATCTGTCTGCCCTTTGCGCCAAACATAGCGCCACTAGATTGCTTGGAGCCAGAGAACGTTTTGCTAAATATGCACCAACTTATTACCGCCCTGCAGTGCATGCTCCAGCGCCAATTCATAGCGCCACTAGATTGCTAGGAGCCAGAGAGCGTTTTACTACACCTGCATGAACTTATTACGACCCGAGACGTATGCCCCTCATTCCAGATGCAGTGCTTGGGAGCGCTTCTTGGAATCGTGTTCAGTGAGCGATTAGAATAATTTTGAGAACATTTTTCTCATAACTTAGCATTAATGATGCTAAATGAGTGTGACGTACCACAAGCTTTGGAATCTGGAAAGCACCGTTAGTTTTTGTTCACTCACATCGAGTTCCCAACTGGTAAGGCAACCAAACGTCGCTTGGGTTTTTATCCTTGAACTTAATACTTTAGTCACACCAAAACACTTGAGCGTTTCATCAAGTGAGCATAACACATGAGATCAAGCATTGCGTATATTCTTGCTGACGCAAGCCTCATTTAAATGTGTCCGAGAGTAGGAAATCGACATTTTTTTCGTGTCTGCATCCACAGATTAAAGTGTTAAACATTTTCAAGAGACATAGCCGGCCATCCTCCGTGTTCGTAGGTTTGATTGCATCTCATATGGTGTGGCATGAATTTGTTTGCAGCGTCTCGTTTCAATGTAAACTTTTCTTCACCATTCCTTTCAAGATCTTCTTCGGCAAAGGTAACAAAAGGTTCCGGAAGTCTTCGCCTGAATTTAAGGGAATAACCCGAAATGCTGGCAACGGCAACATGGGCACATTTGTTTGCTTACCTCTTACGAGACGGTAACCTTTTCTGCCAATGGAAGCGCAATGACTCGTCCCGTATCCAATTTTAGCTTGGATGACCAAAGTCGTGGTCAAGGCGAAAGCACAAAATATTGCTGATGATAAATGTTTCTGATAAAATGAGGTACAAATCAAGCACTATAATTGATGTCAAGCGTCTTGTTGGGATTTACGAAGAATATAATACATAAAGGGTTTCTTTTGGCATCGGTGGGCATGTAAAAAATGAACAATATTGGAGCTGTCTAATGAAGAGCTGTGCCAAAATTTCTTAAGTCTTGCAAATCATAATCACTAAGCAATTTTTATCAAATTTCGAGAAACTCGTCATATTCGTGCATCTCTTAATTTTTTACGTACGAGAAAAATACTATCTGGGATCAAGAAAACATTTTTCATACTCATTCTGGCCTGAACCTGCAGGCTTCAATTCTAGGAATAGTGGTTCATCTATTCAAAATCGAACCATTTTGGCAACTAGCTCAGCTTTAAAATACAACCTAAATTATATAACTAAAATCAACTACCCTCTTCGTCGAAACAATATGATGTTTAAATATGTTCAGATATTAACCTTCCTGCATTGCACCCTGCATGACCTGATCTTTAATGTATCTTTAGTGTGTCCGTTTATCTTTAATGTATCTGTGTATCTTTAATGTATCTTTACTCACATCGCTGGGAAGTTTTGGTCTCATGCCGCCCATTGCCATGTCAGTACACCGCCAGGAGGCTGCCTAACATATGTGTTTAAATGTTGTCGTGCTTCTCTGTATCACCTTATTTACATTACAACTACAGGTGCACGTAACTCTTGTTTATTACTTGCAACAAAATTTTTTCTCTTTTTAATATTATCCACTTCCACAACGAAGTTAAAAAATTTTATGCACTATATATTCAAGTTTGACTCATCAGACCGTCATTTGACTCAACTGCTAAACGCAGTTGGTCACACGCAGGATGATTGCTTTATGGTGCAGACTTGATCGCACGGTTTGAGTTTACAGAATTGTGCTATATGCAATACCAATATTAAACATTATTTTTAAGAGATAAACCATTAGTATTATCACGTGAATAACCAATTTAAATGAAAAAATATAATTCAGTGCTCACTGCAGTGAGTGACAGAGAGCGCATTTTCTCGTCGACGAAAATGCAGTCTGTCACGTACGGTCATCTATATCAAGTCTTTTATTGCTGATTTGATAACCTAAAGTCTAAACTAATGTGTTGGTCGCTTATATAATCGAAAAATAAGCTTGGTAACTATACTCGGACGTAATTCACAAATAAAAATTACTAATTTCTAATAATTGCATCATTTATATTGGTTCAGCAAGAAAGTGTTTCTTTGATAAATACTCCGAGGGTATGGATAGAAGGCAAAAACATGCCTATGTCACGAGAAGACACAAGTGTCTATTGGCATCCTCAAGTAAACACTAATTGTTGAGCAACTTGCGGTGCTGTTCTTTAAATCAGTTGTGTTGACTAATTAGGACAGAAATACTCCTCTATTATATTATAAACTGAACTTATGATGAATTAGTTATAAGCTAAATAAGGCAAGTTTGCTTACGACATATGCAAAGAAATATAATACAAGAGCTTGTCTCTGAACAGTTACCCTGATATATGTGATAAATTCTTCGTTTTACCAAATACACTCATTGATTTACATTATCAATATTTGTCAGTCCTATTGACTAGGTATGACGTAGCTTAGATGATGATGTTATTATGCTTGTAATGTCATGAATGGCTAGAAATTCGGTGACAGATTGAACTTTCCTCAATAGCAGCCTCGAAAATTTGAATGAGTACAAATTTTATCTGATCTTTCTCTGATTACTTTATTACTGCAATAATAAATATGAAATTTAATTTCATTTATAGTGGTGCATCTATTGTTATAATCAGTTGTAACACCTACATTGCATGAGATAATGGGACATAAGTTATGAGATTCAACTAAAAAACTGCGTTGTAACACATCCATGTGACAACATTTGTTCTCGCTTCGAGTCACCGACATGTGGAACAGCCTCCCTGATAGCATCGTTGACGCTCTTAGTATGGGGAGCGCAGCCCTACACCACAAATTTAGCTCGTAAACAAGCCCTAGCGCCAACGCCTACCCTATAATGCAATAACTAAACTCAGCTCAGGTCTATACTGCGTCCCCTAGTATGAACGCCTTCAAGAACAGAATAGACGAAGCTATGCAGGAGCATATGTTCAGTCTTGAAATGCCTAGCACCTTACGGACCAGGCAATAAGTATAGCAGCTATCTCAATCAATCGTCAGTTATGGAAAGATCGGGTTCCAAACCGCCGGATCACTTGTGAATCAAGTCACGAAAAGTACAAGAATCGGCAACAGGCCATGGGCCTATATCTTCAGTGCCGACAATTCTATTCTATAATGTAAGATAATAGCTTTCACTGAACCAATAAATGAATTTAAAATACACAGTTTCTGCTCTTTCAGATATCCGAAGCCTCTTATGTTTGAAAATAATTTCCACTAAGTTCTATCCTGAATAGTTAATTGTAACTAAAGCAAAAAATACGAGTTAATCTAAGTTTACTGTTTAGGCAACCCAATCGATGCGGAATCAAGGCCTCCGTTCAAATCACTTCAGTCTTCCCGGCCAGCGTTTTCTCTCAAACGAGGGATTTTTACAGGCGGACTGAACTGTCACGCGATACTGACTTTCTGCTAGTCTTCGAAATCCTGAGGATGACCCGAACTGAGGCTGACACGAACTGAGGCTGACACGAACAGAGGCTGACACGAACAAAGGATGATACGATCAGAGGCTGACACGAACAGAGGCTGACACGAACAGAGGCTGACACGAACTGAGGCTGACACGAACAGAAGCTGACACTAACTGAGGCTGACACGAACTGAGGCTGACACGAACAGAGGCTGACACGATCAGAGGCTGGCAAGAACTGAGGCTGATACGGAAACGATGAATTCTGACACGCAACTGTTCACGACCAATTCGCTGATTAGAAAATTATTGAGCTTAGAATTTTGTTCTGTTATATTCACTTGTGCATTCACGAACCGTTCTTCGACTAATAGACTCTAAATCAAATAATTTATTGTTTCAAGGATCATTTTCTAAGTGCTGTAGTTACGGGCGATAATTTTGTCTAGTTGAAAATGCAAATATATATATCGACTATTTGTTGCAACTAAGGGGTGCTAATTATAATGATATATGAACAGTAACATTGAACAACTCTTAGTTGCGCGTACATTATCGTTGGTAATCGATTTTTATCTAGCACTCTATTTTTCTAGAGCGGACCTCTATATTGCAGTACCGACTGTCTTATATTATTTTCGTACAACTATAGTAATTATAGCGTGGTCCTGAGTGTCTTTTGTCGAGCGTACCTCTATATATGAGTGCATTGTCGTGTCGAAATCGCGGTATTGCCGATTCTATGGAGTCGGCAGCCAGTTTGCCGAATCTGTAGAATCAGTATTTCGTTGCTGATTCAGAAAATCGGACCTTAGAGTTAGTACAAAAATCGACAGTTAGACTTTGAAAAGGTTAGGTCAAGCTCGGTCAAGTTCTTTTATATTTAAATATTGAAAAAAAAACTTGGCTGCCTGACCTAACCCCAGATAGAATCGGCAATTCAGCGATTTCGCACGGCACGAGACATTCATATATAGAGTAGTCTCAGCTGCCTTATATTGAGCCTACCACTATATACGACTATATACATATATGTAGAGTGAATTCAGCTGCCTTATATTGAGCATGTCAGTATAACATGTTTTTGATTGTTTTGCGTCGATCGTACTACTATAGCGTGGTCCCGAAGGCTTATATGGAGTAAACAATTATAGTTCATACTATATTTTATTGACACAAATCGGCTGGTGCGCAGCGTAGTTATTCCCGGCATATATGATCTCTTTGTTAGTTCTAAAGCGCAGTATTCTCGTATATGATGTACGAGGAAACACGCTTGCACTTTGCGGGCTATTCTTTAAATTATATTAAATTTTAGCCACAAACTTTTACTAAAGACGATGTCGTCCTCAGCTGGAATCTATAATTCTCTTGATTATAGTCAATTGACTAAAATTGATCATCCGTTCTGCGATAATTTAGAATTTTTCAATTTTTCAAAATTATGTGTGAAAGATGTATGAATTAAATCGATCTGTTTTTCGTTTTATGGAGAGTAAGCTCCTGCGTTTGCTGAATTATCACTGCAGAGCTGAATTGTATTACTCGTTTTCTCGGTAGCGGACACTTCATTAACGTGCAGAATGGCTGCTGTTCTTGACCTTACGCCCCTTCAGTGACGCCTATTTTTTTCGTCGTAGATTTTTTTTACCGTTGGAACCCCGATATTTTATGGCTACTTCAGATACTTGTGCTTCATAACTGCGGATCCTTCTACCAGACGAGCTTACAGTTTTTATGACATCGGCTGGCGAATTGAGAGATTTACAAAACGCTAACATTTCTTTCAAAGAATAAAAAAATATATCTCCAATGAGTTGGAGATATATTTCCAATATATAACTCCAATATCCTCTACAGCGTGATACCCTTTTTTCCAGAGATACATGTCCTCCTGAGGAAGGTTTCTTTCCTACACCTTCCGACATTTTATCGCATTAACGGATCGGCAACTTACGGAGGTGTCGATAACTCAGTCCCAAATCCCGCCCAGCTTCCGATGCTCAGCAGAAGCGCCTGAGATGAAATGATGTGACAGCCGATAGCCAAACACACGCTGTCGCGCGGGCGGGCGATATTCTTAAGAGCAATCAAATGAAAGATATTTCGGCAGGCATTACGTTCATACGAACTTGCCAGGTTATCTTAGGCAACGTTCGTAATTAAATGTGGTTTTGGCAGACTTATTTCAATGAAATTTATAGGGATTAGCTAAAGTATTTACGATTTCCTAAATATTGATTACCATTTGTTCGTTATGTTTGTAGTTTAAAAATGTCAATTTGTCTGAAAGCGAGTGTTATTTGATTATTGTTGACACTTGATGGCATTGAAGATCGCTATTAGATTCTGTACAGCTAATATTTGTTATGAAAAGGATGCACATAATGACACCGGAGGTCGATTTCATTTTATGGAAATTTTAAACAGACGCGGAAGGAATTTTATAGAATGCTGAGGTGACAAACTGTTCTGAGGTGTGATTGTCGTGTTCACATGACGTCATGCTATGGAACATATTTGAAATAAAACTCACGATTCCTTTCCATGTTACTATCCATACACTTTTTACGTTGATGTTAACGTTCGCAGTCACAACATTTACCTCCATTCGTTCGTTTACTATGGCATTTTACGATGGTTGCTCCGGCTGTCAGCCATGGACGTTAACAATATCTCGTTTTTACGGCTGTCAGATATTCGCACCACCATTGTTGGCGGAATACGAAATGGTGTTCGCAGGTGATAATTTCAGAGTTCGCAATTCTCGTTGAATATCAGGTTGATATGAAAAGAGCCGGCACGTTTTGTTTGCTTCCCATTATGGCGCCTGCTCTTGGAAAGCTCAAGTGCTGGGCAGTGAGAAATGGATACGTGTTTGGATAGATTGGGTAGAAAATTTCATTGTTCGTTGTGCCCTGAGACGCAACTTGTAACGCGTTGTGTTTAGGAGACGAAAAGTGTTAAAGTTTCGTTTAAGAGACGAAAAGTTTTAAAGTTTCTTCAATTTGGTTCAAAATTGAGTGTCATCAATATTTTTCCTTGCCCATTCATCTTATTGTGATTTGGAAAAGGATAAGAAAAGCAAAAAAGCGAGGCTGAGCAGAACCCGACTTTTTGTATCGCCCCGGCCGTTGTTAGGATGTTATACGGCTTGGCTAATCAAGATTCGAGTTTTTCATGACCTTTTCGGATGTTGGCAATACTGGGGCTACTGGTATTTCAAGCGGAATATTTGAGCAAATTTTCGCCGTTAGCCTTGTTTAAACTGTTGAAATTAACGTCTATTCTAATTGTAGCAAAGAAATAAAAGATATGACGTCCTGTTTAAAGCTATGACTGACACATAAAGAAATTCAACTTCCTTACATAAGCATTTAAGAATTTTTGGCCACACATAAAGAATATTTAGCCACGTTGAGAAACGAGCACCATACGTGCCATGCTTAACGCTGAGTGTATTTTTTAATTGCCAACTTCTTCACGTTCTACTAGTCGCTGGATTAACCGGCATCCATTTGCCCTCTATTCGAGAGAAAGCCCATTATAGTTCAATTGCGATTTAACTCTTAATTTGCGCTTGAAAGGATTTTACTAATCATTAGGTCAACTCAGTGTTGGATGATTTAGATAATACTCGAAACTGTAAATTCCATCGTCTAATATCGCATCATCCAGACTTCTGTTAATTTTGAAACTAAAGACTGAAACTAGAGACTGATAAGTTAAAAATTAAAGACTGACCCGTTCACACACACATTTAGCATGAAATAGTCATTTGACTCCCAGTTCAAACGAATAAAATTTACATGGACCGAATTAAAATTCGCATTTCAACTTTTTCAATTCATTTTATCCCTTTTCCTTCCCTTCCTACAAGTCCAACCATTTCCAGCCATAGTAATATCCCGACAAGAAATAGGCATTGTTGGTACGCTCAATTAGTTCTTGTGTGTCTTCAGTGCCAGGCTACAAAATTCAAGATATGTTTCGAAATATAAGATTTTTATTAATAAACCATAAAAGATGGCTTTCAGTTATTCTTATCTTGAAATTAAATTTCTCAGGCAATTTTGTGCGAGAGTCGAAATCAGGTGTAGTAGAAGATTTTGTCATCACTCGCAGAAGAGTCTTGCAGTTCCATGTTCACAAAATCAGGAAATGAGCTTACAACATTAATAGGATTTAATTTTAGCGTTCAGAAAGAGAAGATGTCCCAGTTCCTGCATTCTCTCAAATTGTACCATATTATCACGCCACTAACATCTTTAAGCGTATATGTACATGTATATCCAAACAACATGCATGCATCTTTCTTTGCTTATTGTGGTACTGTGTTGTTGATCAGCATGAACTCAAATTATAAGGTATTTTTAGGGAGTTAAATAGGGAAATATTTTAAATAGGGAAATTTTTAGGGAGTTAAATAGGGAAATTAGGGAATAATTATGTTTGATAACTGTTCTGAATAAAGCGTAGGTAATTCTGAAGTTGTGAAGAAGTGCCGAGCGATGTTATGAAATTAAACAGAGAATGTGACTTGACCGCAAAGTTAGGGTTGAAAACCGTGGATACGTTTAATAAACTAAAGTCAGAATTACCTACACTTCATTCAGTTCTAATGAAATACATTTAAAATAATTTGGACTGCGCTGCAGAATGTGTACCGAATACTTGGGGTTATCATTGCTTTAGTTTAGTCTCTTAATTGAAGTTTCCTACGAGGCACTTTCTGTACGAGTGGTGTAAAATCTTCTTTCAAAAATAGTACAGCCTGCGAAAGACCGTCTTCAGCACTCCTCTTACGTTATTTTCTCCGGAATTGGAAAGTCATCCGGAAATCTCATCTTGACATATTTTCCCTCTACACCAACGTTGGAATTTGCGTTTCAGCCTGAATCTATAAAACCAAATCTGCACTCGGCTTCTGAGGGTCTATTCCGCTCGCTCCGAAATGATCTAAGATGCCAACGAGTTACGATCCCCGAACTTTATGTGCTATACGAGCTGTGTTTTGCAGACTCGAGTGCTCTGGCTGCTGGAAGGCAGCGCAATACGAACTGGATCGTGTTTTCTGGAGATTCGTGATCTCGACGGATTTGTGAGCACGAGACTACGAGCCACTATGTTGCTTTTTTATTACTATTCGTTGCTCAATCGTAAAGCCTCTGCTAAACGATAAACTGTGTTGGTCTCGATTGCAGGTGTTGAGTAAGACGATGAACTGTGTTGATCTCAATTGTATATGTGAGTAAATTAAGAAGTTGAAATGTGTTGATTTCCATTAAGGATATGAAGTAGGACGATAAACTGTGTTGATCTCGATTGCAGGTGTTGAGTAAGACGATGAACTGTGTTGATCTCAATTGTATATGTGAGTAAATTAAGAAGTTGAAATGTATTGATTTCCATTAAAGATATGAAGTAGGACGATGAACTGTGTTGATCTTGATTGATGCTAAGTTGGGCGATGAAGTGTGGTGATTTCTATTGCTGATATGAAGTAAGGTGAGATGACGATAACCGAAGTCACAGGCATAGTGGGAAAAATAACAGGGAAATAGTCAAATCCATATTTGCAAGGCATCAAATTTCGAGTTTTTTATTTGCTGCTAGAGCATAACCAAAACTCAGGAAATAATTGTATAATAATATCGAGTTATTATTCTTTTGAATATGCAGTAAGAGATTCCTAGCAGATTTATTTCGATGCAGGTAAAGGGCTAAGGGTCGACGGAGTACTCACAATATGAGGGCTAATTGTAGTAAACGCACAGTCGGTGCTGTGGAATGCCTTCCCAGTTCGCGTTATATTGCGTAGTGAAACAACTTTACGGCTGACACAATCACGCTTGAAACCACTTCGACTTATACCTGCTGACGCTGAATATTGCGTAGTGAAACAACTGTACGGCTGACATAATCACGCTTGAAACCACTTCGACTTATACCTGCTGACGCTGGTCATCAAACGTATATACGCGCATGTTTATTATCCAAAAATAAGAAAAAATAATTTCTCAAATGTGACTGTACCATGAAAAGAATAGCTTACATTAGGAGATTCATTCTCTAAAAAATATAAGTATAAGTGAAATAAATTCACTTTAATAAATTTAAGTAGTAAATGCTAATAAAAGGAGTCAAAGTAGTATTTATAAATTTTAATATAATTTTATCCAAAATTCAAATAGGAAAAACTTAATTAACCTCTGCAATTTTGCTGCTATAGAAGTTCTTGCTCGCCTCGCACTTGAAGCTCGCGCGTCCGGCGAGTGGACGTCGGGCGGTATAATAAGACTTGCGATGAATGGCTGCCAAGAGCGATAGCGGGACTGACAGCTACGCTGCAAACTTTTTTTTTTTAATTAAACTACGCCACACTAGCTTAGTACGCTTTACTTCGAGGATCTAAATTGATCAATGTTAATATAATGCTTCATCATCCTTCATGTAATGTATACGTTGGAAGGCTATACTTATGAATATTGTTGCAGAGTTCCTAGGTAATGAAACATTTTTAGCGCATTTTCTCATTTATGGAAAAAGGCGATATTGTGCTCGTCATGTCCATCCGTCCGTGACAGACGGACGGACGTGAGAAAATGCGCTCTGTCACTCAAAGCAGTGAGTACTGATCTAATTTTTTCTCTATCAGTTGTGCTTTTATAATAGGGCAGCTAGCTTTTTCCTTTATAGCATTAAACCGCCACACTTCCTACTATACGTTAATCATATGTAGTTATTTTTCAACGAAGTATTTTATAAAGCATATTATTTTCACCTATTAAAAAATGAAATGTGTGCTCAAATTGCTAAAAAAAATTACCCAGAATGAAAGAACAGGCACACGTTTACTAATTAGTTATACGATAATCTCAACAGCATTGCGCGACGAAGACTTACTGACGCACAATGATGTTGCAGGAAATTCTTCAAGCAATGAATGGGAAAATTTAAGGTGAGAAAATAAAAAAATAGTGCAGTTAAACTGCAAATTTGTTGAAATGAACAAATTCAAGGACTAATTCAACAGTGGTTGAAAGATCGTAATTATCACGAATCAATTTTGCTTCTGATTCAATCTGCTATTCCCGGTAAAAAAATTCAATAAGGACCATTCCATGGAATTCGCTTTATAAGATCAGCGATAATTCCAACTCATTACCAGGGATTAGCAAGCGTTTTACAAACTTTTAAAAACGTTATAAATAATCGCTTGAATAAATTATTTCAAGTAAATACAGTAGGAACATACTTATTTGATTCACAGCAATCCTCTCAGGATTTAAATCCAACTCTCCCTCCTGCGAGTCCTAAAACGTTCCAAATAAAGGAAATCCGACTCGTTTATCCCAAGTTACCCAGTAACTCTAGCTAATTCAGACTTTCGAAAACTGGATAAAAGCAGGATTCAGTCCGAGATACATCGCTCAGCACGGGCTCAGGTTTATGGCCATTTTACGGCAGGGTTTGTGCAGTAGCTGAGCATAAAATGCCTGGCAGCTTTGAAAAAAACTTTGCCAACGTACCAAAATAACAGAGGTTCACGCATTCCCACGGATGTTTGGGTCCTTTAACTAAGATACCGCATGAAAAATTTGCTGGAGTCTTACGCTCACTTTTTCTTTCGTATGGTTTACGTCAAAAATTTTCAAGTTTGGTGTTCCGTTTTGCCGCTTGCATGATAAACTAGGGTGAACATTAATTAAAGACTAGGAGCGCTGTAACACTCACTAAATTGGTTACGACCTAACGTCTACAGTCTTCACTTGTACGCTGTCGTGAGGGTATGACTTATGTTAGTGGTTGAATGGGAACACAACTTTTGAATTCAAGTTGACACATAGATTGAAACACAGAAGGAAGAACAATCCAACCGTTCTAGCAACAGCCAGTCAACGTTTGAAATTAATTTGCCTAGGTTTATAGTACAGAAATAAATAAGTAGTTATTAATGAAATATTCATGAGCCAAAGCAAAAAGTCAGACAAACTTAATTCAGGGTTTGTCTCTTTGCTATACCATACTGGAAAGCGTCAAGACTCAAGAGGTGGCCGTGCAACATGAGAACTGGTCCTTTTCAACAGATGCTGGACGAGATGTGTAATGCGCTGCTGCGATTGCATAAATTATTGTGCAGTAAAAGCATCTTCTTGTTATAAAAACCTACGATTCATTGCTATCAAATTTTTCAGTCTATGCTTAAAATTAAACAATGCTTATTTATATTTCTCATGCTATAGCTTTAAGCGACGATAAAAAATTAAATAAATTTTTCCAGGTGAACCATAATAAGCAAAACATATATTTTTGTTGAGAGCATAAACATGAAATTTTTACTTCTAAATATTTTCACCATAAAGGCCGAGTTCGGAAAATCCACCTTGGGAACCTTCTTTATAAATAAATTTATCTCTTAAATAAAATTTTGAGCCAACACCAACATTCTACATAAAATAGCTACAATTATTCTAGCAGCTAAGAAGCTGCATTGAAATGTCCTTCCTAAGTATCCTAACTTTAAATTGGCACTGTCCAGCTTTCTATTACTTTAATTAATTTTACACATACCGTAGCAGTTACATCAATCATTTTTCACAGGCGCACTATTGTTCACGTAATTTGTATATACTTGAGCCCTAATGACGAAATTGTTGCGTTGCGCTAACCCATACATTATTGATTACTATTGTCACGTGTCTGTTTGTGTTAAATGCACGCTGGCTCTTTTTACAGCGTTAAAGAGCTTGCACTAGCGTTTTAAAAGAGTTTCATCAACATCGTGTAAGTAAATGAAGAAATTTACCACCGTTTCTTTATGATATGCAAAGGGTTATAATAGTTGAAGATAATTTTCAGAGCATGTGTGGGCAATCGAATGACTTTATGGAATATTATGTTGAATTTGAGTTTCAATAATGATAAGAAATACGTTAGCTACACAGGAGAGGCATTGTGAAAACAGGCACACATTATTTTCAACACTAAACTAAATAACATTAAAAGTCACTTAAAAATGCCTGTCTGCTATGAAGTTAATGAGATGAATCGAACTAAAGTATTAACGTGCCTGAAGCGGGACTCGCATGGATGACTGAATAATATATGTATGTTGTTTACAAGATATTAACTACTGAATTATCGTATTTGGTTCGATACAAATTTTTTTACAAAGATGTCGCTCGTTTCATTTTTGCCAATTTTAGCGCCGTCCAGGATTCGGCGGTAATGGAGGGTCCTTGTAACGGGCGCTTCTAAAACTCCAAAAAATATCCTCAGCAAAAGATTTTTCTAGTTCATCAAAGGTCGAAGGTTAATATCTAAAAAATGACAATGTTGAGGAAAATAAATTATACTCTCAACGTCCTGTCTTCAACATGCAATTAGAAATAATATTGGGCTCGATGATTTTTTGTGTGCATTTCTTGCTGGCGTTCTCAGGCACTGATGAACATGTTCGGAACATAATAAATGTCTTAATTTATGGTTAAATATAATTGCAATAGAAAATCTTATATTGCAACAAAAAAATCTTAAAATGTATTATAAATGAGGTGCTACTGCATCAACTGAATTTCTAACCAAAATAATTTTGCACCAATAGAGCTCTCGGCTATATATCCATGAAATTCGTCATGCATGAAAATACTTAATTTTATATATGAAGTCAGCTCTCCTCTTCCTGCGTTTACGGTTGTTTTGACCGACGAAAGTCGGAGTTTGCTCTCATGTGGCCCGGCATCAACATTATAATTGCTATTTATATATATATATATATACATCCTGAAATAAAAAACAAGTGTTCCAGTTTTAGAGAAAATATAATGTTTAGGTGTTTATCTTATTAAGGGTCTTTAATTTCACAAATTAGTGTGGTTTTAGCTTCAAATATTTTATTTTTTATTTACTTACATACATATTAGCTTAAATTTAATACAAAATCCTTCAAACTTGTTCGATAAAAATGTGTCTCTAAAATTTAAATTAATGACTTTTTGTAGTAGCTCAGGCAGTGAGCCCAGAATTATTCATGTCAACATATGCTCTTGTAACTTTACGTGACTCAGAGTGGACGGGGACCATACTTTCAAAACTCGCTAGGTGAACGTAGTACTTACGCTCTATTTTCTTGTCTATGATTGGTGGATTTTGCTTGTAAGGCCGTCAATGATTGGCTGATGAACTTACGATCGCTTAACTTTTTTTGAAAGTATTGGCGCGTCGCTGATGCTGCGTTGTCCTTGCATGATGGCCGTCCTGCCAGCAGCCACGAGCACAGCTATGGGGAGTCACGTCCGGAACATGACTCGCTGGGGCCATAATTTTAGAAATATTTACGAGGTCGTAACAACCAATCACTGACAGCTGTTCAATCTAAACACATCAATCACAGGCAAGGAATCGGTCGCTACGTGTACATAGGCCGTTAGTGTACTTAGGCCGTTAGTGTATTTATATATACATAGAAGAATTTTTATAGTACAGCGGCTGAGCTGCCAAGCAGTTTCAGCCAAACGCATCACTTTGCTTCAGATTAGGAATTTTCCCGCAAGCAATACATCCCTGCCGTCGTCCGGGAAGATCAATACTCATGTTTGTTGAAATTACGTAAATTCTAAGTTTTTTTTCATACTTCTTGCACCACCTTTCAATTGTAAGCGAAAAGGATTGATTGTTGTACTTCGTTAGAGAGATTATTTGAAGAGAAAATTTATTTTAAATCTTTGGGTTTTAAACAGCGAATTGCCAACATCCGTTGTGTGATGCAATTGTCGTTGTTGGACATTTTACATTATATTTTCATAATCTGTATAAACGTTATAGCCATTAATTTGAATTCAGCCTCGACAGCCACCATGAGAATTATCAGTAATACTGAGCAGCGATTTCAACCCTACTGAAATAGCAGCAAGACTCACATTTAGTTAGTCGATTGACTGGCATTTTCTATCCAGAAACCATGTTCGAAAACTGAACGTGAACGCCTGCATTTATTTCTAATTGAATTCAAGGTGACAAATCCGTTAAAATTCAACAAATTCCTTGCAGTTAGGTACATTGAAACTTCACTGAAATAATCATGCATGGAAACCATATTTATTGTTCGAAAAAATTGTGCTGCAGCCTCCCGTATGTTCGCGGCACTTACACCGCAGACTGTGCGCCCTGAGGTACGGGAAATAATTGATCAGAGTTAAAGGGGACGATCTCACGCCACGCGCCGCACATTGAGGCCACTTCGGGAGTATGACTGTGGCGGCTTGTGGCTGCGGCTGCATGTAACTGTGGCCATATGCCACCGTGGCGGCATGTAACTGTGGCGGCTTGTAGCTTTGGCTGCATGTGACTGTGGCCATATGCCACCGTGGCGGCATGTTGCTATGGCTGCATGTGACTGTGGCCATATACTGCCGTGGCGGCAGGTGACTGTGGCGGCAGGTGACTGTGGCGGCAGGTGACTGTGGCGACATGTAGCTGTGGCGAGTGACTGTGGCCATATGCTACCGTGGTGGCATGTAACTGTGGGGGCATGTGACTGTTATGTCATGTGACGGAGGTTGCTTAGACGCGATAAAACTTCATATGACTTCAATGTGAGAGGCAAGAGACATGCTAAACGATATAATTGGATCGAGGAAATACAGTGGACTGAAAGGATATTGGCAGTATTTGAGAAGAATATTATAGTTTAATGGTAACTGAGTCTTCTTCTTCATCGATAATATCAAATATATGCAGAAAAACTGCAAGACTGATGGCGCACATGCACACGACAGATTAATTTCAAAAATAACGGATGATAAAAAATCCTCAGTCATTCAAGTGTTTCAAATCAAAAAGGGGTGCGTTTTTCACAAATCATATTTAAGATCGATGTACTCTACTTGGGTCCACTTATTTTGAGCCCCTATGGTGCATAGATAACCCCGATGATTGAATTTCTACGGCTTTGACAGATCTTTAGTTTAGCAGGATTTACATATTTTATGATTTCGGATGATGACAATGATATGGAAAAACAAAAATGCGCACTTGAGATTCATGTAATGTTGGGTTCATTACACCCAGAGCTTCCAGAACGGATTGATTGTGAAACGCCATAGTGCGATTATTTTCTTTGAAAACAAAAATATAATAATAATTGAAATAAATATAATAATATATATTTCTTTAAAATATAAGTCATTATTAAAATATAAGTCAATATATATATATATATAAGTCATTTTAAGCAAATGACGTGTACTCGTTATTTTTAACAAAGGTCGAAAGTTCCTTAAAAATGGAAATTTTCTGGTTCCCACAAATATTCCGTACGGGAAAAGCAGTCTCAATGAGACCGTATGCTTACGTATGCTTGAGAAATCTCGAAAGTGTCGTAGGCTCCAGAAATCTCATTTGGCGGAGGTCGCTCTGAGCCTGAGAAACGTGTCAACAAAAACGCCATGCATGCAGCGTTTAAATCGAAACCATTTCAGAACGTAGAGAGAAATAAAGATTTAACATATGCTAAAATGCTATATATTCCTCAAATGACGTTTAAACGATATTATTGCTATATACACTCGTAATGATAAATTGCTTTCGTTGTTGAGAATCATTAGATATACCTTATATTGCTTATAAACAAAGGTTGAGTTATGTGAGTTATGTGGGAATTTCGTTTACATGAACCTATTTATTTGCCTCTTACTGAAATCAGTCTGTCGTTCCGGGAAATAAAAGTGCTGGCTCATCAAATTCATTCTATAGTGTCATGGACATCTGTCCATAAATGAAAACTTGGCCCAGCTTTCCTTTCATTTCGCGACATTCTGAAGCTCGCCACAGTGCCTCGCAATACCAAAAATTACAAGATCAGTAATCTGGACACGTGCGTATCCTTACCTCCTGTAGACGTGAACGTATATAACTTTTTGCTGTGATGGTTGACTCCTATCAACAACGTAAGATAAGAAATCAAATGAAGGCCGTGTTTAATGACGAGTCATGTAATCAGAAACAATCCTCACGTCTTCTTACTAAAGAGAAATGGTCGTACGCTAAAGTTCATGGTCTTATTTTACAGCAACATAACCAAGGAAACGTTTCTTGATGTTTCTCAAATAACTTTAATGGATCGTTTTGAAAAAGACACTTGGAACAGACAAATTGGACAAAGACACTTGGAACAGACAAATTGGACAAAGACACTTGGAACAGACATAAAAGACAGTAACGTAAATTGTTTTAGATAGAAGATCACAACCCTTTGGTAACAAGGGTTGTAAGAAACATGTCATCAACTCGCCCACTATTTTGGGCACAAAGTTTTGTTGAGTGTTTTGTCGTTGGTAATTATATACTTAAACTTCTTTATGAATCAGTTAAAATTGTTTGTTTATAAATAATTTACAATAACTCATTCTCGTTTTTACCTATATGAGTTTCTCTATAAAAGAGTCAAACTTCCAGAAAAACGATTAATTTTTGCAACTCGTAAAAATCGTCAGCTGTATCGGTTTATGACGTCTATATGCGATATTACTGAAGAAAACACTTGTCTCATCCCTATTTCACTTCGTATTGTCTTGTATATAGCAAAGCTTTGCTCCATCTTGATACATGTTTCGGGTCGCGTGCCGACCGTAAAGACTCCATTTCAGTTTATGGTGGCTGTCTCAACCAGCGTGTGCAATGTCGCGTTGTTGACGCGGTGGAGCCGTAGCAGTCACGGCGTTGTAGTCTTAACAAGCGTTTGCTCTGCCGATAACAATCGTTTACAACGTCGTCATGTTGGTTTTAATTAGAATGAGCAGTCGTTATCTCACTGCTTTCTCAGGAAGTTATAACTTAGTAATGTTCACGGCTTTGGTCAGTTAAACGCGGCCGTAATGTTTTGATTCTAACAATAATTGTTAGTCGTGCTCCGCTGATCGATAAGAGAAATTTCAATGTTAATGGTGCATCCCATGGTGTCCGAAACGAACGTGATTTACACTGAGTTTGACTTCTTCCGTGAAGAACGGCCTTTGGCCCCAGCTTTGCATCATGTTTTACGAGGGAAAAGGTCCGAGTACAAAGGCAGTTGTGATTCTGTTGATGCTACTTGAGAGGCTGACTTCAGAGGTGTTTAAGCCTCGCTTTAATTTACTGCGTTTTCTTCAAGGAAAGATGAACCCAGGCAACCGACTCGGGATAGCTTAGAAGTTGCAACTGATGCATATTTGGGTGGGAAACGCTCGAATAATGACGCTATATATAACACCCAAAAGTGTGAAGAATTGGATGCTTCATCGGGATCACGATGTTATATTGTATTGTACAAAGCTACACCTTCAAGATGAAAACGATACATAAGCCCGGAGATGCATTGCCGCTTTATTCGATTTGCTAGTCGCTAAGAAAATTTGACAGTCGAATATAGTGCTAAATAATTAAGAGAACTTGTTGGAGGCTTGTTAGAAAGAGGTGAAATAAAGAAAATAAAGGTTCAGACAATGATTATTCTGATTCAAATGGAAACGTGCAGAGCAGGATTGCCTGCCAATCGAAGTTCTTGTGAAGCCGCTAAGCCATCCGGAGGAACATTGTGAGTCAAGTACGATCGTTGGAAGCAGAGGGATCAGCAAAAGTGCAAAACTTCGCGCAAAATTTCCCAACAGATTTTTAAAACGCGCCTTCCTTATATTTCTTTCAAGTACTTACGATAGAAAACATTTTCTTACTAATTATAATATTTACTTATCATTACCTCGTTTCAGCGTTAATTTTCTAGATTAAAGCGAATTAAAGTTTGTCTTGTGAAGTTCTGATTTCAGTTCCTATTTCATTTCAATAGTTCTAATTGATCTCTTTGCTACAGAGTTTGCACCTAATTCAGAACAACTGCGATGTTTAAACCATATTCTGGCCGATTGATTCCAGAATTTACATTGTAAAGAAATAAACCATGTTCGTCTGTTTTGTGATTGGAGCTTTCGCTGCATACTTAAAAGAAACTCACAACAGTATCATTGTAGTAGATTTCATTTTTAATTGCATATGTAGGAAAGTACATGTTAATAGACAAAAATCGACCTAAAAACGTCGATTTTCGTGCACAATCAATTGGAAGTGCCACACACTACGTATTATATAGTACAGTCAGTTCACCCCAGCGGTTTTGGTCTCGCAGGACGTAAAGGAGTAGAGTTGGCGCAGGACGTAAAGGAGTAGAGTTGGCGCAGAACGTAAAGGAGTAGAGTTGGCGCAGGACGTAAAGGAGTAGAGTTGGCGCAGGACGTAAAGGAGTAGAGTTGGCGCAGGACGTAAAGGAGTAGAGTTAGCGCAGCCTGGGATGTCTGTGGTCGAACGTTGGCCGTATCTATAACGGCAACGCCCCCGAAATATCTCATCTATCATCCGCTGTCGGCGTGCCTTGTTTGCTCGGCACGATATTAACTTTCATTTTTAAATTTAGCGTTCATTGCCTCGGTAATCTATTAGTTCATAAAATTCTTCTGTGTATTTATAAGAAAAGTTTTTCAGTTTTGCGAGCATGAACTTGATTGTGCTATTTATCAGTTAGTTCATTTCTTGCTTTCCTAAAATATCTTTCCACGAAGTTCTTCGAACAAAATTATTTTCAGTAACCGTACTTTGATTTGCTTTACTTTCCCCTTACGTTCCTTGCAATGCATTGATTGGAATTTTCCTGAACGTTGGTGTAACTTTTTATTTGATCATTTTGAAATTATTATTTTATGAGAATTTAATATGAATAATCGACCGATACCGAGTCTGACCGCTACCGCCTGTTTAATGTTTACCCGGCAAATGCCATAGCCGAGACACACCCGCTTAAGCCGGATAAGGGCTTGTAGGAATAACCCGAAATCGGTCGTCAACAGAGAATTGCGCGGGTGACGATTTAGATAAAGAATTTAACAGCCGAGCAGAGGCAGGAAGACGGCTCAGTCACGGCTATGAGAACAGGGTTGCCCGACAAAGAGATCAGCCATGGCACTGATCACGCCGACAGTTGCACGGAGGATTCGAGATGTGAAACTCTTTCCAACTTTTTTTTCACTGAAAAAGAGTTGGAAGCAAGGAAGTGGACATCAAAGTTAAATTCACGAAAGACGTGGTATAAAATTTAAAAACGGAGTGAATTCGAACTTCGAGCCAGTACAGCCAAACCTAAAATTTACATTCTGACGTGGCACTACTTTGAATGTATCCCATGACTCTTAACTAAACTTTAAAAGCTGATTTTCGGCGTCTGTTGTATACCAACTGCCTCAGAGAACGTCTGTCGCTCACGCGTTCAATTCAGGAAATTGCTGCCTAGCAACTGCCTTGAAAAATCGCCTCTAAAACAACTCCGGAAATTGATAGCCTTAAGGCAGAATATCGAAGTCGTTGCAATAGCACTCTTATGGAGTGCCAGACGGAAACTCTAAACCATTAGAACGAGAACTAGATTGAAATAATTTTGTACTCACAATTGTCGGAAAATATGTTATCAGAATAATATTTCCATTGTCATAAATCAACTCAAACAAAATAACAAGTAAACACGACTGCTAATGAGTTCTCTGGACAGTTTCATAGATTTTTTATAAATTTATAAAAATTTTCTTCCGTAGGTCTTAATGGCTAACCACGCTCTAAATAGACATCCAATTAGTGACTGCAGGAGCATATACAGAGATACTAAATATCGAAAAATCCTTTAATACTACTACTGTTGCTTAAAACATTGGTTGAACTAGTTTACAATCATTAATCTACTCCTTATTCTGATTGTTCTACTGAGGCAAAATCGCCACGTTAAAGTTAATCAACTACGGTTAAAGTGACATTAGCCAAATAAGGGGTGGGAAGTTGGGCAGGCGAGTCGAGCAGCAGTGGGAGTCAGACTTGTGTGCTGTGTTAAAGTAGATAGCGTGCAGGGATCCCCCTGACTAACGTCACCTGATTCTACAGCGCCCACAGCCCTCGCCTCGATCGCGCCCCAGCAGGCGACTGCTGCAGCCTTTGTTTTGTTTGCAGCGGCCTGGCAAAGCTCTGCTCGGCATTCTTCATGCCGTGCACCAGCACAAATTATAGATGCACGTTAAAAAAATGCTATATTATAAATTTATTGTTGGTTTCGTCATGATTAGTCAACCGAATAAATTGTGGTCATTACTCGCATTATTTTAAAAGAAGAGCGTCATTCAGAACGACGAAAAAATATATTTACATTTGACTTTCATATCATTTGGAAGCGTCAATTTTATAACGATGATCCGATGACAATTAAGTATTGCCGAGAAGAATTATCTTTTGAAAAATTATGCAATATGACATATATGTCCTGCTGGTCGGTATTCAGCAGGAATTGGTGTGTAATTCATTATTTCATTGTTTCCTTCACCTGATAAAAAACAGGTTAATCCGGGAACCCCATTTACTAATTTATACGTTAATTTATAATGATAACAAATTATTAGACTGGACTTGGAGTATACATTTTTTTCACTTTCGTTGTTGGTGCACTTCATGAGAACAGGCATGCCAAAACATTCGGATAGAGATTTTTGTATCTAAAATTACATTTACGGTAAAGATGTGCTAAAAATCCACGGATTTTGAAATTTTATTTCATTTACTTGCGTCGACGTCCATTTACACGGGATTTTTTTTTATAAAAATGAACAAGTGAGTTTTGTTTTGATCATTTCTATAGCTTATCAAATTTATTGGAGTCTGCAGCTGAACATTAATTTCACGGAACTTACTGTTGATATTACCATCCTAATTAACGGACTCTGAGCGTAACTTAAAAAACCTCCATAGCTTTAATCAAGTATCAAGTATTTGCTGAAATGCTCACAAGTTTAAATCATCAACGCCCAGCCAACATACCAACAGCATAACGTTAACCTAATGCCTTCATTCTTCGCACTTATGAAGCCAAGCGTAATCGGCCCCTTCCGCTCGAGATGCGCCACAACTGCGTCGAGATTTATGAAGAGTTTCCGCAGGCTATTTTCAAGCCCGTAACTAACTCGCTTGCTCTGGAGGATAAAGAAAGCCGCTTGCTCTGGTGAGTCTGCATCCACGGAACGACTTAAAAACAGCAATTAAGATGAAGGCAAGAGAGGAATCTGCGCTTCTTATGAAACTTCTACTTACGGAGTTTGGAATCAGAGGAGAGAGAATGTCGTTGAAAAATGCCTTATTAACATTAACATGAGTATTTAAAAGGAAGGCGTCTGCGCAGTGATGAATTTAAAACTGTCCGTCTCCACAAATTTAATGATGGTCTCTGATAACATTAAGCTTCAAAAAGTTTATAAAGCGAGTGTGCACGTATGTTGCATGCGTTATCGTTGAGCTACGAAGTTTTAAGGCACTACGAGATTTGTTGAGTGTTGGCATTGTCGTATAAATAATCAACATGTTTCCGTCATCTGTAGCTTATTGTAATCTAATTGACGGTGTTAGATTTTGTTGATGTAGGCAATTTCATCTCGTTTGAATGCGATATTTCTGTCGTATTTTCAATGTGCTTTGGGTCATCCTGATGGATACCAAGACTGGCAAACCTTTCAATGAAACATACTTTACTTTGATACAGCGATCCTCTTCGTAATATTTTATTGCATAAATAATTGCATATCGCGGACGGAAAATCTGCTGATAATGATCGTTAGCTACCTGTTGTTGGCCGAAAAGAGGTAAAATGCTTCAAGAAATGTTCTTTATGATCATGGATAAAGTGTTTTGATAGCAAAAACATGTTGCTAATTTTAGTAAGAACATCTCATTTCCAGTGCTTATGGCAAGTACCACCCACAAAACATGTTTTCTAGAAGGCCCTGTTAGGAGTTAGAATTTCATACCGTAATATACCGAGGCCTGTACTGTTGCATAGGTCAGTGAACGCCTAGAGCGTGCGTGCCAAGCGCACTTGTTCAAGCTCTGCTAATTACCGGTGCGGCAAAAACTACAGAGAAGGGACCGTAGAGTTGTTTACACTAGGGCACTGTCGTGACGTTTGCAAAGATCGGGTTACCTTCTCTGCCAATCGCCATCACCGCTGTACCGTTGCGTCATTAACGTACCACCAAACATTGCTACTTTTTTTTAGATATTATTGTGTTATAGAAAATTCGACTCGCGGAATTATAAGCAAAAAATAACATAAATTTGTGAAATAATGAGAAGTTAATGTGTACTACATTTCCATCAATATGACGTACATTTCTTTTCGATGACATAACTATTTTCTCATTTATTTGAGTCATGTAACACAACATTTCCCAAAAGAATCAAATGAAAAAATTTAGTTTTTTGTGGCTCTCAAGAGACTTCATAATGATCGGGAATTATTGCAAACTAGTATAACACCGAATTTACTATAACGTATAACACCTCAGCTCATAGCATCTGTCTGATTTACATACTAGATTATCTAGAGAATCTAATATTTTTTACGAATATAGTACGGTTCGCTCATTTATAAATTCTTTGCCGTGACTACTTTGATTATCTTAATGATTCTTGATCTGTGAGGTCGCTTCAGGCAACGAGTCTCTGGCGCTCTCAGCCACATTACCTGGGATGGCAATGTTGGCCATTATGAGCTGGAATGTGATTGTACCTGAGACAAGAATACAAGAAAAATGCCCCGAAAAAACGAGAAGACAGTCGGTTCGGAAGAAAATGAGAAGACAGTCGGTTCGGAAGAAAATGAGAACATAGTCAGTTCGGAAAAAATAGTACATTGGTATCAATAGCGGCATAAGCAGATGATTGCAAAGCTTGCGACTGAGGAGTCCATACAATTCAGTTGATGAAGTAGTGGAATTACGAATGACGACATAACTGAGATGACAGAATTAAGGCTGAGACTCAGGTATAACTGAGTTGATGTGGTGGAGTAAGCAGGGCGACTTTGCTGAGATAGCGGTGGAAGACTGGGATGGTATAAATTATATTCATATTCAAATAAATGAGTTTATGCCTTTTTAATATTATTGGGGACTAACCAACAAATAAGCATTCTTTTACCCCGAACAATTGACCGATGCTCGAAAATAAAGGATGAATCAAAATGAGAATTAAAGAACTATAATACTTAATAAACGATAAATTCAAGAAAACAAAATATAAAATTATAAACTGTGTGTCTTCTAGCCCTTGCCTATTAATTCGTAATCACGTCACTGGTTCAGAGCCTAGCTGAAAAAGCATGAATAAACACAAATTAAGGGGTTGAATTAACGTAACACTAACGAATGAATACAACACATAATAAGTAAGTAATATATATGATAATATTCAATATCACCAGAAGGGCCGCCACTACATCAACACGGAAGATAAACACATTAAACAATGGATGGTGCAAACCTCTGTGGTGGATCAATCAACAAGAACAGGGTACATGGCGGGTCTACACGAAGTGACGTAATAGTTCAGTCACAAACAAAAATGACAAGTCACGTAACCTAACTATCGTGGAAATTATTATATTGAAAGGCGTTCCCTAACATTATTAGCTGTTTGAGCACAACTTTCTTTGTATAGCTCCTGTAAATGTCAAGAATTTAAAAGTTTCGGATGACAGCGCAGCTATTGCGAGTAGTTTTAGTGAATCAAAAATTACACACAAAGTTGATGGCTTTAAAAGCGTGTCCTGTGGAAGTTCGTTCGATTAAATAAATTAAAAAAAATTAGATCAGCATAACAAGTAAATCTAGGGAGAAAATTATTCAAAAAATTTCTAGATATATATTACAAAAGTTCCCAGATGTAAAAAATTTAGTGAAGATTTATTCCTGTTGAAATCTGTATTTAGTCTATCATGGATGAGGAAGTCAGAATTTTGGGAGATTCGTATTTTATGCGACCGAACAGGTACAAAAGTCAAAAGTTTTTACCCCCAAGAGATGAAAGAATTCCGGCAGCTCTGAAAATGAGTATATGGTCAAGGCATCGCTACAAAGTTTTTCTGAAAGACGCCGCGTGGAAACTTTCGACGACGACAGCAACTTCCAGCAGCAGGTCAAGATGCATCGTGAGATCGCATTTATACAAATGGAAGGAAAGAACTGAGATCTCACTGAATATTTCAGTACCAATTGACAGTGGGATCTTTCATAACCAAGAAGTTTGAGGATTGAGGATTACGTTGAAACATCTTACCATCTTTCTTTAATCTAGTTATTTTGTATGCACTTGAATATTTCAGTCTTCGTTGAACCTGTACCAGAACCTGTAACGCATTAACTTATTTCGGATGGTGGAGAGATTTATTGTCCAAACACTCTTCATAACTTATAATTCATGGAACAGTTCATTGGGAAATTTCGTTGTTAAACTGAGCATCACAGAATTCTCTCATCGACCAGCATGCAAGTGTTTTACGAAATAAGATACATAAGTGTTCTTTGTTGTTCATCGCCTATTCATATTCAAGCCTAATAGTTCCGGGCTTGAAAGGCAAGTCCTATGAGGAAAGATTAAAGACTATGATGCTTCCAAGCCTCAGTTATCGACGTCTGCGTGGGTGGGGACCTTATTGAAGAATACAAGTATACTCATGACTTATACAAGGTCCCAGAAGGATTAATAGAATTTGAAACAAGAACCAACACCAGGGGCCACGGCTATAAACTAAAAAAACAGCGTTGGAACACATCCTTGCGACAACATTTCTTCTCGCTTCGAGTCACCGACATGTGGAACAGCCGCCCTGATAGCATTGTTGACGCTCCGAGTGTGAACATCTTCAAAAACAGACTAGACGAAGCTATGCAGGAGCATATGTTCAGTCTTAAAATGCCTAACAAATTACGGACCAGGCAATAAGTCCAGCAGCTATGGCAATCTATCGTCAGCTATGGAAAGATCGGGTTCCAAAGGCCGGATCCCTTGTGAATCAAGTCACGAAAAGTTCAAGAATCGGCAACAGGCCATGGGCCTATTTCTTCAACGCCGACACTTCTATTCTATTCTATTATATGCACTTTAGTGTGAATAAAAAGTCACGTTGCTATAGCTAGAACTTCACATACACCTGAAAGTGTCTTTCTTTCAACGCGACAATTGACTGTACGGCAAGGATATTTTTCTCACTGAAATACAAGAAAGTATTTTTCTCGTTCGCAATTTTATAGTTAATTCAATCGATGAAAGTTAAGGTCAGGCGCATAATTTGCTGCCAGTGCAAGATCATTTCTCAGAAGTCTAGAAGAAATTTTTGAATTTTTGGCACTGCATTAGATTATGACACAACTGAAAAGTTTGGTATACCCGTCTCATTTCAACCGCGAATTTTATTCCATTATTAGGTTATGACACAACTGAAAAGTTTAGCAAACCCGTATCATTATAATCATTTATTCCACTAAAAAACTGGTTTATAGGATTCCCCTCTCGGCTTCTGCGTTTGTAAGAAATACTTTTATATCTTATGGATGCGGGAGCAGAAACCAAAGCAGACTCGCTGAGCGAAGACGCTTTTACAAGACGCATTTTTCATGCCGACGAGCTCTTTGCTTCAGTGATGATAGCAAAAAAATCACTGGAATCCAGTTCAAACAACTGCTCGAGATTATTATCGAGCTAGTTTTCCGCGCACCACTATTTAATGACGGATAAAAGGCTAATCAGTATTCAATACTTTAATTTGCATAAGAAATGAAATCCTTTTTACGCGAGTTTTATTACTGTTTGCAGACCAAAAAATTTTGCTCGGAATGTCTCATTGGCAGTAAAAACTAATTACTGTATTAATATACACATTAAAAAAACTATTTATCGCTATAAATTTCTCTTGATACATATTAAATTGTAGTCCAAAAGACTAAAATTTAATTTTCATTGTATCGAGAAAAGAAAATGAAGATAGTTTGATGCCTGTACTGTACCTAAACTTCGAGCGTAATACTAAAATTTCCTAAAACGGGCACCGCGTCCATATCGATGCTCACGTTGCGCCGGGCTCCAAATATTGGATTCCGTTAAGCTGTAACTGCTGTTGTCGTGCGCAGTCTACGCGAGGGATTTCAGGCAGTCTGTTTCCTTGAAGAGGGGGAGTTGCTGTTCTGGTATTGCTGACTTTATTTCAAATAATAATTAAACAATTTTTTGTATTGGAATCAACACAGAATTTTTAGACTTCATTTTTGAACATTCCTGAAATTAATGAAATGAGAATTCAACCATTTTTTCAGATAAGAGTTTTATGGGCCGTATTATGATCGGCAGTAAAGAGTATTCAAAGTTTATTTCTTTTATTTGAAAGCCCAAGCTACAGCAGACAAAGAAACAGGTCATTTATCACGCAACTAAATGTTATTTCGCAATTTTTTCATTAACTTTGACACCGTGAACCTGAGCAGCAACTCAAATGAGTCACATTGATCAAGAAAGAGCGAAGACATATAAATTCACTTCTTTTATACACGATTCTATTTCGATAAATTTGTGTTATAACTCATTAAATATCGTCGCCTCATCACAAGATCACATTTTATCCAATTGTGTGATTGTTTGTGCAATTAAATTTAGATTCGTCAGTTGAATATCAATAAACTTTCGTGTTTACGTGCAAAGACGCGGCAGGGAAAAGAACAGAGAAGCAATTACCAGGAGATTTACATCGTAAAAATGATGCGACGTGAAATTACTGAGGTCTTAGTGAGGTAAAATGTCTCCCGCTGGCGACTGCGACTGTCAAGTTTACCGCAAAAAATTGAAGATTGATTTTATTATTTTACTCGCCCTAAATAGCTGTCACGGAAAGTCTTACATCAAAAGTTACGTACATGTAAACGACTTTCATCAAACTTCGTAACTGGTTTCAACTTCGTTAAACGTAAAGAACTGGAAACAAGAACTAGAAATAGCGTCCAAAATTAATAAATGCCCAAATCTATCAGAGATCTTGGCTTAGAAAAGTTTAAATGAGCATTAAGTTAAGACATAGTGCTTTGTTTGAAGCAGTTTACGGAAATTTTTACCAAGCGTAGCCTAAAAAACATGACCCTTGATGGGCCAAGCACTTGGGTGTTACTTTACTCTTGGCCGGAGTACGAACAAACTCGAGTGTGTGCAATTAACGCTATCAGACTTCAGAAAAATAAAGGACTGTGTTTACTGAAGGCTCATATGCGCGCTGTACTAACAACGAACGCTAACGCCATAGTATAAGGTGAGGAGTGAGCAGACAATTAGGAGCTCGCTTCATGTCTCAAATTAGCCATTGCAGAGAATGGTTGTAAAAAGCGACTAGAGACGTAAGGCTGCTGTCAACAAGGCTGAGACTAAACAAGATTTGTATAATTATGTTATTTATAAATGCGTAACATGTATTATTAGAAGAACTCATCCTCCATTCTAACAAAATGACTTTCCTCAAACATTGTGACGAACATAAAGTGCGTTGATGTAGCCTTGCTAGAAAGAAGGCAATGTCATGGACATTATAGTATATGTATTAGAATAAATAGATCAGTGAATGGTCGAGGAAGAACTAAGATACAAAATTATTACAACGAGCTTCATGATATATTAACATGGTTTGTTTGTGTCCTCATTTCTTCATTTCAGTTCAAGGGCTACTAATATTGGGTGAACGTTTGCAGTGTCGTGCTGGTTTCTCAAGTATTTTGATACGCAAAATAATTTGTCTGCAATTCAGCAGTTGGAGTTTCGGAATTTAATTAGCTCTTATTTAATTCGAATTAATAGGAAGGCTTTTGAATTATGGGTTTTGTACACAATCACGAAGTGGGTAATATAAAGAAAACAACTCTTGAAGGATTCAATATAATAAAAGAAGACAAATTAAAAATATTTTACTGCATAGAAAAATCTATCATGGTTTGAACAAAATTCTTTCACTATCACAAAAAAGTAAACTCATGTTTTTGCGATACCCAAACCGTGCAATTTTAGCTTATCAAATAGTATAGAGAATTTTTTTCGAAATAAGATTCGTGAGTGCCCTTACAACAATGTCGTACTCTATATTATCCAAGCACCAAATCGCACGAGCCAAAAAAAATTTTTCCTAATAAACTTGAAGTTTGATTATTGAAACAAGTGAGGAAGCGCTGAGTTAAGCCAGTCTTGGATAACTTAGATAATGTGGGCCGAGTTCCTGCGTAGGCTCCATCACATGCAAGAAGTTATCGTGCAGCTTTGATCTCCTGAAGCCCAGGGTATAGGATCAAGTGAGCTCATCAGTGGAGCTGCTCTAGCTCTCAAGGAGTTAGTTGATCGCAGAGCTCTCTGAAATTCTCAAGCATTATACTATATAAAACTCTCTAAGACGATCTGGTAGAGTTCTCAAGTACTCGTGCACAAAATATTTGAGTTCCAGCTCTTTGAGCTCCCGGAGACTCTCATTGTAATCTTAAAAACGTTCACCTCAATCTGCGTGACGTAGTATGACTATTTTCTTAGTATTTTCAATAAACTAACAATATTCGAAAGTGCTATTAACCTATGGCAAAGAAACGGCCCATATAATGAAAATTAATAATTTTCAAACAATAAATTATCTTTGAATATATAATTAAATTGCTGAGTCATTGTAGATTTTACTTTACATAATGACAACGGCTTTTGCACTATATTCCTTATCACGGCGTTCAGATGCGTATTGTGAAGCAAAGTTACAAAGGATGCGGAACGCGAAGCTCACAGCCGAAGATGGGAGCATTTCTAAAGATCTCATAGGTTGCTACTTTTTAGACGTCATTGGTGAATAGAAGTGCATATTCGTAGAGACACACACAACTGCACAAGTATTTATATGTAATTTTATTAGTGATGTAGCTGGCCATAAATTTCAATTTATATTGTTCCAACCGCTTCGTTCCACATCATGTGGGCGATTAAGGAGGTCAGAAAGCCTGCATCGCTCTGGCATCAATGGCATTATTGGCAATCACTCATCTTTACGGCCGCATAATTGGCAAGTGACTGCTCGCATTTCTTGGCAGCCATCACTTTACGGCTTGATGAATAGCAGCAGCAGATGTGGCGGACATGACATCGAAATGTTGACATTTGAAGAGTCGCTTAGGATGAAATTTACGTGATGTTGTCTACGAGAGCAATGGGATGCTTCCCATAGTTTTGCACAACTGGCTTAAGGAAATAACGATCGCTGTGCACAAACTACCACACATTTCATGTAAATATGCTACGGAATAAAATATTAAAGGCAAACAAAGTAACTTGTAAGTTGTAACTGCATCGCGAGGCCTTGGTTTGAATCTTGGCAACTTGATTGCTGTATGTATTCTCCTCAAACTTCGATGAGACAACTTCACCTAGATTAAGAAAATTCTATGATAGATCCGACGATCGTTTAACCTAATCAAGCGATCAACTTGATCCGTTTAACGATGATGGCCCCATTAATCTAGTCTGGCTTAATAAACGTGACAAGGAAGAGTCTCCTAACATGCATTTGCGTCGTGCGCTTATGAGTTGCGCAGTCACGCAATCTGCCAAAATTGGTAAGGCTTAGCAGTACACGCAGGGTCGCCTCTGGAGGCTGGCCCATTAACAAATGAAAACTTGAATGCCATCCGTTGCACTGACCTGAAGCTTATGCACGAGTGCTCACGTGTGGCGGTCAATCTAATAAATCCAGAGGTAGAAATTAAAATAAGTCAAAATGTGCTTACTCCGACTACAGTTACTATCTGAAGTTGGAATCGTGTTACTTCATAGTAACACGATAGAACTACTTGGAGTGAGTTAGTTAATTGTAGTAAAATCTTTATTTTTTAACTTTCTATTTATTGAAACATATTTTGAGTAGACAAATATAGTTAAGTGATAATTAAACTAATTAATAATTAAGATTTTTGAATGAAAATTAACTCTAATAATAATTTTATAAACTAATAACTTCATCATACGGCATTCAAAGGCGAAATTAATTCATTATCTGAAGAAAGCTTTTTCTGATTATCATCCTTAATTTCTAGCGCATTTTCTTATTTATTGAAAAAAGGCGCTATTGTGCTCGTCATGTCCGTCTGTCTGTCTTTCTGTCTGTCTGTCCGTCTGTCTGTCTGTCAGTCCGTCCGTGACTTCACGTTTTCGTCGACGAGAAAAGGCTCTCTTTGTCACTCACTGCCCTGAGTACTGAGTTAAATTTTTTATCAAATTGATTACTCTCGTTTGTGAATTGAAATACCTTTTCCAGTGCCAACTATCCCAGATATTGACACATTAAACTGAACTTCAATGTTTGTCAAGAACGATGTGTCGTGATTTCCATCAGTAACACATAAAAACTGTGATATATCGAAGAATTTTCGCCGCAGAACTTGCACGCTTAAGATTCATCATGACGAAACCTCCAAGGTGATTTATCTGCACAATTTTTAGTGTGGGAATGAACAGCCGCGCCGGTTTGATGCCAACCTACCGTAGCAATTTATCAGCGGGGGAGGGAAGGGATTAATTAAAAATATGAAGCGTTTGCGTGAATTTCAGCGGCTCTCATTAATAACTCGGACGTGGACCGAGTAAACGACTGTGGTAAAAACAAATCGTATCTTCATTCTGATGAGATTTATAACTAACGCAAAATTTAATCTGCATCAGTTTTGTATGATGTCTTGAATTACTGAATGAATGGTCTTTGAATATCAGAATATCACCTGGGCATAGTCGGTATATTTTCCTAGATTGGTCAAGATTTTCAAATTTCCTCACTTTATTTTCTTAAACCTCATATCACAATAAAACATGAATAGTTTGAAATAGTATAGAAAGAATTTTTTCGGTTTATTCAACAATGTCGAGGATATTAACATCGTATAATTGTTTAGACTTACGTTCTATGACCGATGTGAACTTCAATGCAGCAAAGATGAAGCGATCATAACGTTTCTTTAACGATGCTCAGGAAATTTTGATTTGACAAAGATCCTACGATGATAAGTTTTTGCGCTTTGATCCCCAGGTGTTTCGCAAATCGAACAACGTAAATTCAGTTAGAAACGAATTTCTGCTTGAATAAACTTCGGTCACTAGCATTGTTTTACCCAGATGGATCTCATTAGTTACTAAAATTGTTCTGCTCGGATCTATTTGGCTGCTGACACCGATCTGCTCGGTAATTTTGGGCTGCCAACACGTTTTGGTCATATCTCTTTGGTTGGTAAAACCATAATTCTCGAATTTCTTTGTTGGCTAACACTATTCTGCTCGGTCGGCATCTATTTCGGACAAGCATCATACTTGTTTGGTGAGGCGTTGAAGACGCGGTTGAGGCAGCGTCGCTGGTGTTTACGAGGCTATATGGCTCCTGAGTCGCGGTTATCATGAATGCGTTGGCTGTTAGCGGCGCCTCGATAGAGCGTCGTCTCATGCATTTTAACGAGTCTGTCATCACGGCGTGAGCGAGAGTTTCATCTTGGAATATAGTGAAGAATAACGGGATCTGCGACAAACTAAATAAGTTAAACAAATGTAATTGTAGTAGTTACGATAATTGAATATAACGGATAACGGTGATCTGTGAATGATTCATATTAATATTGCACGATACAATTGAGATTTTCCTTTAACAGAACAATCTCTTTTAACGAACTCCCTGAAGTTCTGAAAAACTCATGCAGCATCACGCATAGATAACTTGGTATATTTTGTGAATAGACACTTCCTTCTCGTACCTTGAGTTGAATGATGGTGATCTAACTTCTCAGAGCCACTAACATAAATTAGAATCTTCCCAATTGTTTAAAACGTGGTATGAATATTCTTACCTACACTTCTTTTGTTATTTGAATACCATTGCATCTACTGCTATAATATGTCTAAAAAATAATTTCGAGGCTTTAGCTTTTTGAAAGGTTAATTCAAACGCTCATTCTCTTCCTGGCTGGCGCATGAGACATCAAGCTGCCCGAGCGTCCGTTTATGGCCCCTTATGGTGAAAATATTGACCTGATAAAACCGACCGCCTCCCAGGGGCCAATTTTCTTGTGATCATTTATTCCTATTCTGGTGTTACGAAACTAAACGCAGCCAGACGCTGATGTGCTGCATTTGTTGAACATAATAAGGGTTCAATTACACCATTAATAATCTTTTGCGACCATAGCGATTAATGTGGGCTAGTTTTACGATGACGTATCTCCAGACTTGAACAAAAACTTGTGTTTTAATAACTTTTGTGGCTTTATTCATTTTCTTTCTGATTTGTAGAACTGATGATGTATTAGTTGCGCCGAATAATTATAAATATTAATTAAAAAGAGTGTTTCCTCAATCGATTAGGGCGTTTTTTTTTCAAAAGTTTCGCTTCAAGGTTAAACTTTTATAATCCTGAATTGACAGACAAACTTTTATTCGCCCATTTAATTTCATTCTGTTTATAGATCAGAAACTAAGAAAAGTTAATAGATGAGCATGAAACGAAAATAATAAAAATCATCTTTTGCTTGGATTTTTCTAGAAAGAAAATTAATTTGAAGCCTTGTGAACTTCTAATTTTATCGCTAGGGTTACAAATTGCAAATATATATATATATATATACATGATTCCTTAATATCCCAATTCGTTCAATCAGTTATAATTTATTTCATTTAATATTCGTTGCGCTGATTTTCCTTCTTGCTGGAAGAAAATCTTGCTTCCATATCGTTTTACAAACTCTTGGTTGTGGGCTTGTGCTTGGTTAGGAAGAGTTGTTAATTTTTTAAATTTATAGTAAAAGTTCAGCGTAACATTGTAAGTCAAGAGCTTCTTGATTACAGTGAAAAATATTGTAACGAATAGAAGTCCTTCTTTTGACTTACCTGCTTAATTATGTTATGTCAAACATATATTACAAGGATAAAATTTAACATATTTCCAAATCAATAAAGGTCTTAGTACATATGTTTTTAAATTGCTTAATAAATCAATTCTGTTATAATGCAATTTTCAACTCACATCATCATCGAAATTGTCGTCCTCCGCCATGCTTGACGCGGTCGACTAAGCTCAGCCAGAGACCGATACCGCGGAGCGTCGATCTCATCCGCTGCTATGGAACGAATTTAACTGACAAGCACTGCACCAACTAATGCCGTCTTCGCAAACATTGAATTGAGCACGAATTCTCGCAATTCGTTCACCATTGAATTGATTAATTAAGAACGTGGATTCCAATTTTACAATTGTTGTTGATATATTTCTTCATTAACATGTCTCTGATCGTGAACGAACTTTCCAGAAATTTATTAGTCTGTCAGTCATTCATTTTCCTGCATTATTCCTTGTGAAAGTTTGTCCACGTAACGGAACTTGATTTGATGAGATAATTCACTGGGAAATCTGTAGTTCAAAAGTTTAAATAAAAAAAATCGAATAAATCTAACCAATTTCGATTCGAATGCTTTTATTGCGATAGAATCTTGTTTAAAGTTGTTTCATCGACTTAATATAATCATTCGCTCCTAATTAATTTTGCTCAGAAATTACGGATTTATATTTCTTACACTCTTTTAACATTCAAATTATTTCTTGATATTGTCGAAAAACATTTAGTTTACCGTATTCGCTTTATAATATTCAAAAGAGATTTTAATTATTAAATAATTCCTATTTATTTGTCGCATTTAAAACGTGAAATAATCAATATTAAACACGGCACTTATTTAGGTTAAAATACAAAGTTAGAATATTTTCAGGAATGTTTAAATAAAGTTATTTACCTCCAATATTATTTAATATACACAAGTGCACGGTAATGAAATTGGTGCATGGAAGACGTACTGTCGTTTGTTTCACTGTTAGTAACTGATCTTTATAAGGCTTTTTACCCAAGCCAAATATTTTCAAAACTTTGGATTTAATGAACCACTGTTACTAGAACGAGTTACGCACACAAAGTTAATTAGGGGCATGAGTTACGAGAGTGAGTTACGCGAGCACTGTTACGAACACTAATTACGCGCACGATTTGCGGGTGTGAATTAAACCAATTAAATGAAACCGAGCCAATATAACTCATTTATTTCAACTCTACTGGTGGCTCAATGGTAATAATAAACTGCTCACTAAATAGATTTTCAGATCAACAGTCTTATCATTCACGAGGTTACAGTCCCCGGTTCATGGTACCGAATACTGGAATAATTTCATTGGCTACTCATTTGCATAATTGGTGGCATCATCATAAGGACTAATTACCTGCTTTCAAATTAGTAACACTGCACACTATTAGAAACTTAACCTGCAACAAGAAAGATTCTGAAGTAACTTCACTCGGAAGCTCATGCAAACTTAAGTTTGCTAAATAAAAAAGGATGAGCATTTAAAACACAATGCAATTCATTTCACAATGGCGAATGCGAATGTAATTTGAAAGGTTGCCTCGTAATCTATGAAAAAATTTACAATTTAAATAGGTTTTTCAGAAAGTCAATACGATATTCACAAGCTAAATATTCAGTCTTTGGTACTCGTACTAGCGATAACCAAGATTCACGAGCCAGGAATCCATGCGAAAGGTAATTAAAATTAACAGATTTAATTTATTCACATTGTAATTTAGCATCGTTCACGTTAATTTTCGTTAAACTTATGTAGAGCGAATGCATTGACTGCGATTTGAAGGTCTGCTTGATTATATTAATTGGGCCAGCGTGTTCAATCGTTGCAATCTTGAATCCCGAGCTGATCCTGACCTAACGATGATCAATAGATTAGCAAATAACAATAGAACTTTTATATCTATTATATATGCTGAAAATCTTGCGAGATAAATATTCTAGTATTAATAATGCTTAGGTTGTTTTGCAGCATCGGGGTTGGTTTATTGCATTTACTATAAATTGTGATAGGGTCGCAAAATAAGATTTTCGCTGCAATTTGGTTGAGACGTACATGAACATTGAAGAGTAAAATGAAAATAAATGCTCTGAACTATTCCTCATTTCTCACCTTAAAGCTGCTTCCTGAAAATAAATTTACTGGCTAATTCTTCTTTAACAATATCATTCAATTTTCATTTTGTCTGTCATGCAAAGCTTCGCTCAAAACAAAAATGCTAGAGATATTCGAGGATAAGTATTATTTTGTTAGCCGTAACCATATTACACATTTTAACCACAACAGACTCCCTGGCCGCTTTCCCACAGACTTCTACAACTCGGCAAACTCTGTGTGTCTACTATGATCGTTAGCAGTGGGGGTAATTATAAATACGCATTCCTCAATTTTAGATCATGGTTTACATCTGCTGTATAAGGATCAACGTGTCTTTAATCTCTGTTGTAATCTAGATATCGTTCATCCTGCATTTAATAGTAACTCCAACGGTTCCCTGTCTCGGACCAATCACAACAGTTTGTGCTTGCAGACTGGGATGTCTGGCACGCATGATAGAGCAGCGTTGGCCTTCACAATGGACTCATATATACGTAACGACTTCTGAATTTATCCATAAAATTTAACAGCTACCGGGCCTTCTGTTATTCCGGGACTGTTAGTTTATTCAAATCTGCACTCGTCCTTATTTGGACTTTGGTTATAATCCTGCTGCTTTATTGCTTTGGCTTGGCTTTGAGGCGAGGGTCATTGTGTTAGGTTAGCGTGAACTGACATTTGAACCTGGTTATGTAATCTTAAATCATCTTCGTGCCATACAAAGTGATTATAATTCCATGGACGTTTTATATGCCTTAAAATAATATTCTGTGTAGGTTTTATCAGCTGAAAGTCACATAATAGTATAATTTGCTCAAAAGTTATTTCATAGAAGAAAACTGAAACTGAACTAAGAATCGTTAGTTCAGTTTTGCAATTTTTGAATTATTGGGCTAGAAATATTGCCTCTGATATAATAATTTCGATTCATCAGTTCTCTTGCTATGAGCTTTGATCATCCTCACTAAACGCCACTGCCAGGCAATGCGTGCTTGAACAAAGTATGGCCACGACTGGCTGAGTTCCTACTATGATTATTTGATATTTTCCAATATTGAATATTTTTCGGTAATTTTTGCTATCAGAGCCTGTACAGCATTCAGCAACTTATAAGAGTCCTCAAAATTTTTAGTTATTATTCTGATGTTAACTTATACATGAGAAATTAGTGTTTATTCCGCTGAAATTCGACGTATAGGCTTGAGCTTAAATTCTGTATTCTGCGCACACGCATCTGGCTTCCTTCCCGCCGACCATTCCAGCCTCAAATGGCGGCGCGCCTGATGAAACTCCTCGCGAATTATTCCTATCCCGTTACACTTGCACCAGTTAGTGGTGCTTCCTAATTAACTGAACTCAGTTCCTTCCATTAGTGTGGGCCCTTTGGCAGGCGTGTATCTGAGGCTCTTGTTTGCACCGACATTTCTGGGCACTTGAATGCGACATCGCAAGACAGCCGAGACTAAAGCCGAGACCCTCTCCTGGAGTGATTTTTTGTTGCTGAAATGAGGACATCTGTGAATTGGAAGCTTACTTCGCGTAAGCTGGCATCTGAATATTTAACGGGAGTATACATGTAATGTCGAGCAATGATTAGGTGTGCACTATGGAGGCAAATATTTTGTTATCCTCAACAAAATACAACGAAATTATTCAATTTAATTAAAATTAAACTATTGGTATCTGAATGAAATATATCGCGGCTCAATCGAGAGTTTCGTAAGAAATTGCTATCGTCTTCTTTTTTACTTTTTTCTGTAGTGAATAATTCAATCGTTTTAGAATTTTTTGTCAACTTGCGTTTTCAGTATCAAATTAAGACTTTTACATGCAAATCCAGTTTTTCTTAAAAGCAACTAAGATTTCTATTCAAAAACATAATTAAACCGTTTTCAACAGATCACAGCTTTTTTTTCTTTCTGGACATCAGCAATAAAATAGCATCGAGGTAGCATATGTTTTTCGTTGAGTGAACACTAGTTTAGACGGCAGCTGTCACCCATGCTCTGCGTATATCGCATCCATTCTCCCGCCACGAAGTCTGACGTGCTGGGATCCAGTTTAGCTCAATAAATCTCTAACGCGGTCCCTAGATTTCAATCGATCATCGAGCGAGATGCATAATGGTTAGCCTCACATGATCCTGCACGGCTCCTTCCCTACAGCCAATTATAGGGCTTTTTCAACCATTTCAATTTGGTCGGAGATACGAGCTTGATCTATCAAATTTTAGGATGGTAAATTGAGAAGGAAATTGTTAATTCCCATAAAAGTGTGCGCTGTTGCAAAGCTCTTAGTAAACATACAAAAGAAATTTTCGATTAAATAATTATTTAATTACGATAAGTGGTATATTTCTGTTATATCACACATTGAAAACACTTGCATCACGCATTGAAAGCACACGGAGCTTGAACTCTGAACATATGAAGTATCAACAATCATTAATGAAATTTTTGACGAATGGAACAATATGATTTGTCAATACTTAAGTAAAGATTTTGCGCTTCGGAAAGATAAGCCAGCAATCAGAAAATTCTTTTATTCTCGCATTATCGTTTGTTATCAAAATGCCTTCTTAATATTTTACGTAGGGGAGAAAAATACATTCTCAAGTTACAATCATGTAAGTTCAAGTGAAACTTGTTTATTGTATGTAATTGCAATTAAGGAGAATATATTGCTCTTTTTGTGCGAAATTTGAAAAGTCATACTTTGCGTCGAACTAGAGACCGTTTTCCAGGATTTTACTAAAAATTCATGATTATTGAAATTTAGGCGCTGTTATTGGTTTCCAGAGAGCTAGATTTTCAAAATCGAGTAGGTTACTGAATTCGCAGTTGCGTATTGGAACCAAACAAATACAAGAGTTTAGTGTATGTCTTAGTTCAGAAACTAACGAGTCGTGACGATTCACAAGGAAATAATCAGCAGGACCGACTAGCAGAGGTTTACTGTTCTAGGTACATACATACATGTAGTCTGTTAAATTTTGCAAACATTACAAATCGAAACTAGAGACCACATCATCAGCGACTGATTTAGTTGAATGTCAAAATACTTCACTATTAATGTTTTTGTGCTCAATTATACGTCTTGTCATTAAATATTATCTTCATCTTTTCCACTCCAATAATTTTGAGGCTGGAGCGTCAAAGGAAAAAACATGTGCACGTAATTTTTCTATACCTCTACACGTATTCATCGTTGGAGGACCATGCTGTTTTATTTTCTGTTTCTACTATCGAAATGAAACAGAATTTTTCCCATTTCTTTCAGCTGCACATTTTCAGTTTTGTTTCTGCTATTCTCAAAACTGTCATCAGGTACTGCAATAAAAATTAGTAGTTTTTCGTACTACCCGAAGAAGTCAGGGGCAAGTCAAGGCTAACATTGAGCAGAGAGTGATTTTATCGACCGAAAAAGTATGCTTTAGGAACGAGGGTGAAGACGAGCGAGAGGAAAGACAGAGTCTGAGGTCGAGGAGCCCCAACGACTGAGCACATCCTGCGTCACTGGTCGGACACACACTGAGTGACCCTTGTTCTGTCTCCCAACCCACCAGTTTCCTGTGCTGCTTTAACGCGTGCAAAAACAATCCAAAACAACAACAAATAAAATATTAATTAAATGGAAGATAGTATTGCTACCGAAATAACACTGTTTAATCTATGAACAAATATGCTCAAATCTAACACACGATGACTTTGTAAAGGGTGTAATGACTGTCTTCTTGTCTTGCCATATCCGCGTTCACGACGCTCGAGCCCCCAAACGTTTCCTTTGCAGGAAAAATCTCATCTACATAGCATTCATATTATATAAAGTAAGGAAAAAATACGAAATAACTTGTTAAATATTTATCCTTCTATATTATAGTGATTTTTTTGGCTACAATATAGCAGAGAAATAATAATTCTGCATTGTATTACTGCGCGCTCGGTGTGGACGCTGCGTCACCCCTGACCGGCAGCGCTCAGCCAGACGCTCTTCCTCCGTTTCCGGCGTCTCGAAGCAAGTCGCTGTATGCTTGCCGGTACACTGACTTGCCTTCTTTTAAATTAAAAAATATTTAAAAAATGGGCACAGAATCAATATTATTATTACGCAGAATCAATATTAGAATTATAATTCTAATATTAATTAGAATTAACAATTCTAATATTAATTAATTAATTCTAATAATTAGAATTAGAATTCTAATATTGAATCTGTGCCTAATATTGATTCACTCATGCCATGGTTTGATAAAACATTTAAAAATCAAATCATTCACGTATTATTGGATTCATTGTTGCATGTTTGTTTTCAGCCTTCTCTTTAGAGTTACACGCATTATATCATTCGCTTCTAATATTAAAAAAAAACATCCGCAACTATCTATCATTTTGCTGCTATATTTTATGTTTTTTACAGTACTTTTTTGCTTATTTATTGCTTTTGCAGACATTTATATTGTCGTCTACTTATCTAAAACTTTCGTGTTTTTCACGTCTACGAAATCGTTGATATTTATGATACTTACATCACAGTTATAATAATATTATATAATATAACGATTAAAATTTAACTCCTTATTATTCAGCTTTAATTAGTTTCAACTTAACTTCAATCTGCTTCAATACTCAACTTAGAATCATCAACTGCTTGGATTATTAAAAAATTAACTTAATAAAATCTTGAACAAATTCTCCCAAGTTTTCCGTTTTTTTTTCGTTCTTTTGGCTTGCCACTACATTTTGATTTCTATAAGCATTCATTGCTCACAGCTCCGTATACATTTATTCGATCCTTCAAATTTTATTTTGGTTAATGATAAAATGTTTACCATGTGAAGACTTGGTCGCAAGATTAACATTCCGAAAAATTACTTCTAATGTGTGAAAAATATTTTCGGATAATCAATTTTTCTAATTCCTTATTTCTTACAACATTCATTGGTTTAATAATTAAATATTTAAGAAACATTGTCGCTGGTACATTTAATTAACTATCACGTTTTGATATAATTATAGTTCACTAAAGTCTACGGGCTTAAGGGCAAACATTTAAGTATCTCCAATACGTATTTTCCTTGAAAGTTACCTGTAAAACATGATAAACAATCGTCGTAACACATGCGAGAACACCAAAACTAAGGTAAATATGCCTTTTATTTCTCATGATATTCGTCCTTTGACAATCCTGCCCACACACCGGCTTTGCATAATCCAGCTCCAACTTAGTCATATTTGCAAGCTTGCAGAGAGCTACTTTCGTACGGACGTTTTCTTAGAGAATTTCTCTCATAGTAGTCACTCGCTTATTATTTGAATATTTTTTGTTTATTTTCAGTTAGGTTGATTAACTTTAGCCAAATATGCGGAGACAAACTTTAAATATATATTTTCTACAATATATACGTTGGTTTCTAGTCTCATGATAAAATTTACTTTCAGTCGAATATACCTTCTTTCTTCCTATTAAAAGTTAACAATAATTCTTTTAGCGGGGCTGTTTGGTAATTTCGTTGAGGTAAATATTGTATTTCGATTTAATTGTTTACTTCTTCAAACTTTCAAGCGATCTAAAGTAATAACGATAGCATCAAAAAAACTCACAAGCCAGCATAGTCTGACGGATTTATACTTTCTCGAACTGCAATAATAAAAAAATTAGATCAGTACTCACTGCAGTGAGTGACAGAGAGCTCATTTTCTCGTCCGTCCGTGAAGTCACGGACAGACGGACGAACGGACACGACGAGCACAATAGCGTCTTTTTCCATAAATGAGAAAATACGCCAAAAAGACTCAATTGAGGAGAATAAAATTAATTACGAATTAAATAGTCACGTTAAAGAAACTTTTAGAAGTCGAAAATGTCTTGAATTTTCAGCATCAAAAAATTTTTTGCAATTGGATAATATAAAATTGTGTACAATCAGAGGGACTAAAGTGGATTACTATTTTCAAATGAACCCCTACTTCACATTCATGGAGTCAACAGGTAAATCCGACTAGAGTTCTATGATAGCCTTGAAGCGAATTTTTTTGGAGACCTTTTACTGAATATCGTGGAATCACTGTTCCATTGAGGCATTTAAGTTTTGCGTGCATTAAGCTACTTGTATAACGTTGATCTCATGCTACTAGCTGCGCAGTTTGCCACTTGCATTGCACACAATGGAGTAAAACTCTTGCTGCAGATGTTGCAGTTTCCTGCGTTCATTATATTGGCAGGAAACTGCACGTGTTGCAGTTGGCCGCGGTCTCATGGCGGTCAGGCCTGCAAGTTGCAGGGGCGCTGCATTCGCAAATGTCAGACGTGGAGGACAACGCACTTAAAGATGCAAGCCTGCTGGTGCCCGAGCTCCTACACTACGTTAGGTGCAACCTCAACCACGCCACATACATCACTTCTCGAGAGCAAACTATTGCAATTTAACTGTGTTTAAGCTAATTTAAATAAATAATCACAAATTAGTATCGTGCTCTGAGTATTTTTCACTCTATGTTAAAGAATGAGTGTCCTGTAATTTCTATTTGTCCACTAGAGGTAGGACACTCTACTTAAAAATAAAGTAAAGTCACTAAAGTGAAGTAATTTCAACTTGCCCACTAGAGATAGGACACTTCTCTAGGACTCTACTTCTACTTGTCCACTCAAGTAAAGTAATTTCTACTTGTCCACTTGCATAGCATCCGAAAGTCTTTAAATTTTAAACGAAATTACTTTGAGTTAACAGCGTCTCCTAAATGAACCAAAACACTGTACAAACGTCCTTATTAAGTGAAAAATGTTTGTTTTCTGAACTACGCAGAAAGTTATCGAGATTTCAGCCACCTTTAATAAAATGATGACACTGTTTTCTGCTTACTTTATGCCACAAGGACCTCTGTGACCCGCCTTGTCTTCTAAGTTTACTCGATAAAATCAGACTCAAGCAAACTTTAATTTTTATGAAAATTTGATTTCATTGTAAGGGCATTTATTTAGCAGCACATTTTTTAAAATAATTTTTATTGTGCCCTATCTATTACGTTCATTTTGGCCAGTGTATCCTATGTCTGCTTATAGTTAAGTGCGCATTTTTCAGGAGAGCCTATCTTTCACTGCTCGGTCTTTCGTTAAAAATATGATTGAAATCCCGCCTAAAGAACTAAACGAAATGAACGAGAAAAATTTGTTGATCTTGTTAAATGTATTCAATATCATGCGGATATTGATTATCTCCGGATGCAATCTCATTCTTTTTTTTAATCAAAGTGTCCCCTATGTTGCTCATATAACATATTCGCGACTCATCAATCGAGGTGAAACGAAAGTAGCAGCGTAGCGCGTTTTTGACGTGACCAGCACTAAAATATATCATTCGTAGGTATGATAATTTACGACAGTTAATTTCCAAACGCTCCGAAATGATTTCCTTCAGTTCATAAAAGACTTTCGATGCGATTGCACTTTCTATTTATTCTGCCTGTAGAACCACTGCGACGTTGATTCTATTAGCACTCATCCATTTATTCCAAAGACCTATTTTCTATAAAATTATCTGAGGACAGACGAGGCAGCTTCAACGTGTCGGAGAATCGAGGAAGCCTATATTGGCCGTCTTTAAAGCCAGTTCGTGAGAACACAGAATTTTAATATCATTTTTCATGAACTTGAAACACAGTTACCTCCTCCAGCCAAGCGAATGCAGATTCTAAAAGGATATCCTCTTTCACGGTCTGCTTGAACTGCGCCGCTTCACTCAATGATTGAGGCCTGGAGTTCTCAGGAAAACATGCTTTCAGAACCAACTCTTATGCTGTTGGAGGAGCCATTATTAAATAGAATGATATTTGCAACTGATATACTGTATGTACGGTGTACGCATTTGGCACACTTTCAGTTCTGCTAAATGTACATGAGTATTTCATTCCCTTATGAACATGACTATTTAGAGTTTAGTCTGAATAAGCTGTACAATACATGAATGCAGTTTACAGATATCAACTACTGAAATATTTTCTCTCGTACCTGATAACTTATATCATCTTACACTCTCTATAACCATCAGTTTCATAAAATTGTTATAGCGGCTCCTTTCCTCCTTCTTTTAACTGCGATTGCCACAAGAATCTCAAGTCTATTCACTACTTTTTAGCGCATTTTTTCATTTATGAAAAAATGCACTATTGTGCTCGCCATGTTCGTCTGTCCGTCCGTGACTTCATGTTTTAGTCGACGAGAAAATGCGCTCTCTGTCACTCACTGCAGTGAGTACTGAGTTATATTTTTTTATTATAATTGTTACACGGTAAGTGTCGAACAATAGAAATTTTACAAAACTTACGTGCCCATACAAAATACTTAGAAAATTACGTTCAATAAGTATAAAAAAATCGAAAGCAAGCAGGCGAAAATGACCCAATTGATACAAAAATCATTTTTTTCGTCAAGAAAAATTTTTATAACCACTCACAGCAACTTTTTCAGCTTTGTTTGTGTTTATGAGTTTCTGAACAGTTAGTAATGAGTGGGAAAGCAAAAGGTCGACGTTTAATTTCCCATGTATCAGCAAAAATAAGTAGGACATAAATAATTTTCAACATTGCGATATATATTCCATTCTTACAACGAATCAAAGTGAAATTAAATTTTGTTCTCCAATTGTTTCTAGTCAGAGTAGATATCTGTATTACTCCTACTTGCATCGTAACGTGTGAGCAGACAAATTCATCATAAGTGTCGAGATAACACAACATTTCAGAGTAAAGTGACTTGGTTTAGCCACAAACTGATGCCATCTCAGCCGTAACTTTACGTCAGTGGCATTTAAGAGCGCCTCTAGTGAGCGCTGAGCACTTACATCGCCACCGTTGCCGAGACGACGAAATATCTTTCCGAAAATATTCTTTGAAGGACAAACATAGTGAAAAAATGTGATGAAAAGGACAAACACCGAAAGGACGATGAAGCAATAGAATGCAAATTTTATGGAAACTCCCCACGGATTGGGGGAAGGGAGAAACATGGCAGCGATGATGGCACAAGATATTTGATGACCAAGCAGAAAAGAAGTGCCTGGAAGTAGCAGGTTAGTGATGATGATGTCAACAAAAATTCTGCAATTTGATTCGTTTCTTCAAATTTGTCAGCACTTAAAAATTCAGTATTCTAATGTGTGATTAATTCGGAAAGCTAATGTGCGATTAATTTTCAGCAAATATATGTGCTGAAAAACTATTGCTTCAGAAAATATATTTGCTTGGAGCAGGGAAATCAATTGGACTTGATGCGGCTGAAGGCTCAACGCTGAGTTTTGCTTTCAAACCTTTCAGTAAGAACGACAAGAACTTTCCAGAATTGCTTAATTTGTTCCGTTAATCTTAATTAAACGAACTCGATTCTAAAGCTTGGTGCGCACCGATACATTAAATGTGAATCGAAATTCATCGCTCCTAAAGCCAATACAGAGATGATCGAAGAAAGCTTCAGCATAGCTGAAATTATCGATATTACGCTGAAATCAGTCACGCTGCATGAATAAATGATTAGTCGAGAACTAAATACCAACTACATAAATACTCCATATCCACGCTTGATTGTTATTTCGAACGTTTCCGCATCTTCTAATATTTTATTTATGAGCTATACATCGTTGCTAAAAGCTGACTTTATTGTGATGCTCGAAACTTTTTAATAGAACGACTTCTCTCACATTAATCACATGTCACATTTCCCTTGTGTATGAAGACGGATATTCTAAATCAGTCTGATAATTAATAAAATCTATTTTTCCTTCATACGAAGTTCTCCTTACAAGTTTGTTCTAAGGAAATTTTGCAACTGTTGGCTTTGAATCAAACTCTCACTGTAACTTAGGGGAGTTTAAATTCCATGTCAAGTTTCAGCTTAAAATTTTTCAGCAACAAGATAATCCAATGCTACCATCCATGAAGCTGACCAGTGACGTTCATTACTTGAAATTCAATATTCGCCCTGTAATAAATTTGAGGAGCAGGTAAACAATGCAATAAATATTATTGTGTCTGCTTTACAGAAACGACATCTATTATAAATTATGCAAATATTTGAAATGTCTTGCGAAAGTCTGCTAATAAATAAAATATATTTATTGTGCGTCACTTTACATCTGGCGCATGATCGTGTGGCGCGACTGTACTGGGAGGGTATTTCAGCTCTCTTCGTTTATGATAAAGCTCTCCGGATCTATTAAGAATAGCAAATCTTAATGCATTCTTATTCAAAACAGTAGTTATTAAAACATCACAAAATACACGAAAGTTCAAGGCGATATTTTTTCTGAGCTGAATCCAAAACGTACATTAATGACTTTTCTCTCGTTTCTGTCTAATGATTCGAGTATTAACTGTTCGTCCCGTGCAAGCTAGCAATATTATTAATTTTTTAGGTAAACCTTAAGACAATCTAGACCCCTAAAATGAGCGTGCTATATATGTCTGTTTGGAAACAGAAACTGAATCTACAACCGTGCTTTCATTTTATTAACTTTTCTCCCGGCAGTTGCGATCATTCAATGGAATGAAAATAAGTAACGATTAACCATACATGAAATTAATGGAGTTTGCGATGCACGTTGTCCGCAGGTGCTATAACATAAACGTTAATGAGAACTTTTCAATAATGAATGTTTTTCTTGTCATGTTAAATCAAGTTTACTTCTTGTTATGGTAAATCCTAATTAATGGACTACAAATAAAATATGCGCAATTATTTTTATAAATTAAAACTGTATAATGGCTAATAGCTCCCGATCATCCATTGTCTTTTTACTAGACGGCGCCAAGAAACATAAACGTTAATGAGAACCTTTCAATAATGAATGTTTTTCTTGTCATGTTAAATCAAGTTTATTTCTTGTCATGGTAAATCCTAATTAATGGATTACAAAGAAGATATGCGCAATTATTTCCATAAATTAGAACTGTATAATGGCTAATAGCTTCCGATCATCCATTGTTTTTTACTAGACGGCGCCAAGCCTTGGATGAGAGAATTATGGGAAAGACTTCCCCTAAATTCTAATTAATTCGCAAAGCGAGGACTGCATGACGATATATTGCGATGGCCTCGGATTTCCTAGACTTTCATTACACGCCATGATGCTGGGGGATCCAACGCGTAGCCCATTTTTGCGCTCGTTTGTGAACATGTGACTGCATTCAATGGAAACTCGGGTAGCTTATTTACAATGAAAAAACGTTGTGCACGCACGCGCCAGCGGAAAATATAGGTTCGTTGTTCTTGCAAGCATATGCCATTTGCCTGCTCAAGGATGCGCTTCATAACGGGTTTAATGATTCATTTAATTGTAGTTACTCCCAATATACATATTATAGAAAAACATTATAATCAATGAATATTTTCGATTTGTATGAATCCACTTGTTAATGTACAAAGCGAGAAAACTCAATCTCTGACAAAGAGATATTTTGCCAATTAATGATTGATTTTCAGAACTGCTGAAAAGTATGCATGGAAAATTTGCTGCAGATTTGTTGATTTTGTACCTAGTGACAGAGATTGAACTCTTACTTTAATGGAAAAGCATTTTCAAAAAGCTTTATTATTTCAGGTAAAATAACAAAGCTGCAAAGTGGGGAACTAAAAGAATGCACATTTTCAACAAAATATATTACTTGTTTCAAAACCTGAGCGTTTTATGGATGAATTTTTTTCCAAAAAATTCTGACGAAAACATCGGAATAATAAAAACAAAGGGGAAATGCAAATATTCAAACGGTTGCACATCATGCTCTGCGTCACATAAGATAAATGAAAGAATAAGGTTATGAGAACTGAGTTTAAGAAATAAGACAATATGAGAAGGAATAAGGTTAAGTGCCCGCTCAACTTACTTGGGAATACCCAGCCGTGGAGAGCGGCTTTGGATCCCCTTGAACATTATAGGTTGATAAGACGGCTAAATAAGCCTTTTTTTCTAGAAATTCTACTGAGAACCGACAGTAGGACAAAACTTGAACATTTATACCTTTTATACCTTTTATGGCTACAGGTGATGGTATAATTGTGGCGAGCCATGAACCGCAATGCATGCATTAATTATCACGGAACAAATGATGGTTTCCATCATATATAACATCCAATGTTAAATATCGGTTTAGAATTTTTAAGGATTCAGCCATGTGGGCTAAATTTCAGCTGTTTCCGTTATAATTCAATGTAGTGAAATTTGGATATTTATAATAATTTGCCGTATTTAAAACGTATTTATTCAAGTAATCATTACGGATATTTATTTATCAGCTTCTAATGTTTAATGTGTAGGGATCCTAGGCTCAAACATATAAACAAATAATAACAATATTTGTTCTATTGCTTTTCTGCTTTCTTTGCAAAACTTACTGATCAAACACTTGAATCTCCTTTACGTCACCGAAAAATACTATTGCAGATTTATTTATTTAAATTCGAAACGATTGAATCTATGAAATTACTTCCACAGGTGAAAAACTAGAATTTTTAGAAAATGTTCGTGGATCAAATTGCATAAGAAGGAGAAGAATAGTGCTCCAAGAGTCGTTTTCTCGTTCCCTGACGTTATTTCTCATCCGTCCCCGAAGGCCTCTTTAAGTGGCGGGATTAATCGCAGCTTTGCAGTTCAAATGAGCTTTAGTTCCGCCAGAGATTTACGGGCTAACCGGTTTATTTTGCCAATAAAGTTTCGCAGCATGATCCGTATGAAATCGTAAATAATTTTCAGTATTACCCAAGTACTTTTGGTTGGTTATAAATTATTTTAACCGATGAAAACGGCTGATTTAATTTATAGCATGTAAACTTTTGTTCGCTAATACCTCGATGTCTCTAAACTTGACTGTGTTTTGGTAGCATTTTTTCGCGGCTGCTAAAGAAATCTCCCCTGATCCCAGTTGACCAAAAGTTCCAATTCTTATAACTAACTTCAATTGCCCCTATGACTTGGAATTTGTTTCGTCTTCGTTAAACGCATCTTATAATAAAAATTTTGCCCCTTAAATTCGTGATAATCTAAAAATTTCTTTATAATCTTCACACCCGGTTTTGAGGACATGGGCTAATATCCCTAAGATTTATGATCAAAGTAACAATGACTGGTCGTATGATTTATCATAATTTCCAGGCCACACTATATGAAATTTATTGAGATTGTTTGTAATAAATAATAAGGATTTTAATGCATAAAATTGTTTAGATGGCTTATGAATATTTTAGAGCGGCTGAAGACCTCTAAAATAGGCCTTGGGACGCACCGAATCTTGTTAATTGTCATATCTTTTATGTATTTTTTCACTAATCTCCAAGTACTCCCAGCAATGTTGTATTGAAATGCAACAACTCTTGTAGTTGATAAAATTTTTATACAGCTGGTACGGTGGTTTGGTTGCTTGTGAACGGCGAAAATTATGCCAGTATTTAATGGTTTATAGAATATTTGGAATTTCATGCCTCTTTGATATCGATATATAGTGATATGTTGAATGTTCTCAGCAGATTTGAATTTTTGATGAGAATCACCACCTTATTGTTATATCTGCATACGTATGAAAAATAAATTACTCGTATGTCATCACCACATAGTTTACCATTGAACGGAGCCTGTCTCGTTTTCTGTTTGTGCGAAATTCCCATTTTCTCGCCGCCCCTTCCCGCCGCTATTCAAGGGGAACTACCACAATGCCCACGGAGATTATTCCCCTCTCTGAGAGCGTGCAACCGAAAACATTCCTAGGTCCACGGCTGAAAACCATGCCACTATTCCCATTGCAAACTTTTCATATATTTTATTATTAGAACTTAAATGACAAGACTCAGAAGTTAATATAGTGTATATTGTTTCATATTGGAATCTATTTCACTTGTTTCAAGAGCAGTACTGCAGGAGTACTTCCTTCTCTCATCTATTGATTTCCTGCAATGCGGCACTCTTCTTACGAGATGAGCTGTAGTTTTCTGTCAAGAGATTTGAAGAAAATTTGTCTGTGATGTTTTTAAGGGAGTCAATTGGATGTTTAAATTATTGTTATGGTTTTGAATTGTAATTTTTCCACATACTATCGGTCATTTAATAGGCAAGCAAAATAAATATACCACATTTATGCATGTCTTCTAAAAACGACTGTAGAACAAGAAAGTTACAAACTATTTTACTGAATTGGCTATAGCCAAAATTGCGTTATATTGAAAACACTTTTTCAGCATTATGATTTGACTCTTGATCGTTTAGAGTTTCGATAGATTACTCGTTGTGTTTCAAATGAGCAATTACGATTGTAAAAGATAACTAAATCCTCTGAGTTCTATAAAGGTAACATTAAAAATATAAAGTGATCATTTGGAAGAATTTATTTCTCGCGCTTGAAAATCGAAATCGGGAGCACAATCAAAAAATTTTTCACATAAAATTTCGCTTCGAATCACTTCTGTCATAGCGTTACATTGAACCCTTATGGAATTGCGAGCAAAAAGTTTTATTCCAAATTGATTTTTGTGACGTACATGTGAGAGGACCGCCGCTGATTAAAATTAACTCAAATATTAACTGTGATGATTTTTTAATTTCCATAAAAGAAACGGCAGAAATAAATTTTGGAAATTTAGGTATATATACTTGGTCATAAATCGATATCCGCCGTTGAAATTAATGCGACTTCGTCAAAAATTTTGCAGCGCCCGAATCGTTGAAAAACACTTCAAGCCATATTTATCTTCTCGCAGAAGCTTCCTTTCATGAAGCGTTCGAAGCGTCGCTGATGACTTAATGGTTGCGATAAGAATTCCCTCCTTGCCATTTTATAATCAGTGGAAAGAAGCTACTACATATAATTTAGACCGATGTTATAACGATCGAATAACTCATACTGCTAACAGGGCAAGTATAAAAATTAAGATCCCATAAAATTGAAGAGTCTCACAAATACGCACATCCACCAATTAAAGTAAATGTGTTTCACCACATACACGTAACATTAGGAATTGTACCGATATGAAATAATACAGTAATTTTTTATTGAGTTAAGCAATGGTTTTTTTGATGCCTTCGAAGCTGTTAAAATAAACATTTTAAAATTCGTTCAAGGACTGTCGTGCGTGCAAGTTACAACTGCGATTATTTTTCATTTGAGCATGTCTTATAGCAGTAGAAAAACGTTCACTGTTTATGTTTTCTATCTCCTCACACTGTCACACTACCTAATTGTTCGGTAGTTATTCAAATTTGTGTTGGAATTTTTATCTATCAGTGAAAATAAATAACGCCTCAAATTAATCGATTGCATAATAAGTAAACATTTCAAGCATTCTTGAAGGATTTGTGTTGATGTAGAAGCATCCAATCTAATATGTTTATGTTTGAAAATAATCCTCCATGTAAATTCAATGAAACTTCGCGGAATTAATTCTCGCTCATTCATTAAACCTGCCACTCCTCGATTGAATTCTCATCCGTCAACACCGTCAAATGCTCGTTTTTCAAAAGCTAGCCGCGCTCGCTTCACTCGTGTGGCTAAAGACGTAAACGGGACCAGCTCGAGAAAGTCTACGGAGGACCCCGCCCCATTTTAGCCCCTAAATTTCTGGAGCCGCTTGTCCGCAATGCGGTGGAAATTAAATCCTGACTTGCGCAATACTAGCGCCTTAGCATTTTTATTATCAACAGCGAAACCATCATGAAAGAAAAAGGAACCATTAAAATGCACGCAGGAACTAAAATTTAAACAGCTAGTTCCCATGTTTTCCTGCATTGTTATAACGAACTCCTAGCAAATTGAGTCGCGCTTTGAGCGTCAATTCTCAATAAGTTTCAACCCATTGTCTCGTCAAGTTTAGCAATAAAGTTTAACTATTTTTCCAGGGTATTTTTTCCAATTCTTATTAAGAAAATTTGCACCGCAGGACTGTCCTTCTTATTCTACTACTCAAAAAAATCGATACATTGATGTGCGTTTTTATGGCATGAGGGAAGAAATATTTGGTCTGCTAAAATAATATCTACTTCGTTATAATTCTTGCCTTTAAGTGAGTCTTTTAAGTCTTACTTTAACACACTCATTGCTGAAACAAGTACGATCTGTACGTTAATAATAGTTCGAGTCGAGGCGACTTCAGAGCCGTGCATGGAAGCTTGAGTCATCAACTAAATGGACCCGCTTTATTCATTCCATGAAGCTCTTGTCTTGAAGTCTAGTGCAATTCTGCAGACAACCAACGTAGTGTAATGATCGTCAAGTTAAAAAACGAACCACTTGAAATGTTTGTTTTTCATCTAAAAGTAGACACGCACTAAATTGAATTATAGTCTAGATCGCGCATGACGACCCAAAACTTTCTGCTGGATTAAGAGTTTTTTGTTCATTGCGGAAAGGTTTTAGCTTCATTATTACAACAAATACGCCACTGTTATGTTTATTTTTCCAAATTGTTTGACTGAGCGACGATTTTGCAGAAACATATTGCTTTTATTAATCCACAAGTTCTATTTTTTTCACAAAGTTTATCTATTTATAATCGCCAGCGATAAACGCATTTTGTCTTTAGATAACTCAGGACGTAGCATACCGACAGAGAGGCATGTTGTTCACACAATTACTTGCGGTAAATACTCTGGCGGCTTTAATACTACTTAGTATTTATGAATCATTTATCAATACGACTTAAAACTACTTAGTATTAAACTCACCACCTCAATAATTGAGTGGAAATGAACGACGAATCCGCGCCTGCAGCCGCTGCATGGATGCTCTATTGGCTGCATTTGCAACCATCGCGCAGACTCTGCTTGAGGTGCACTCTCGCATAATGATCTGCTAGATCTCATAATGATCTGCTATAGATGTCATAATGATCTGCTAGATCTCATAATGATCTGCTATAGATGTCATAATGATCTGCTATAGATGTCATAATGATCTGCTACATCTCATAATGATCTACTAGATCTCATAATGATCTGCTAGATCTCATAATGATCTGCTAGATCTCATAATGATCTGTTCGTAATTTCTTTCCTGACTCTCAACTCTAATAAAATATGAGGGAATCTCTGTTTTTCAATTAAAATAAATGAACAAAGGATGGCGTTTAATAATTTTATTCTTACTTGCAAAGATGAACAAAATGAATACTGTTAATTTTTCACCACGCTTAAACCATCCCATTGAAATTACGAAATTCGGTTTTATATTCTTCTTAAGGCCACGTCTCCTTTCAGCGAACATCGACTTGTTCAAGGTTCAAGGCAAAACCATAAAATTATAAGCCAAATCTGCTCCTAAGTTAAGTTCAATGGTATGTTAGTTGACTGATCCTATCAAAAATAAATTGTCGAATTAATTAGTTGAGGACTTTTCAATCCTCACCCTACTCAGTTGTTAGGGATGGAATAAGATAAGTTGTATATTTTTTGGTTCATTTATGTACTAGAGAGAGTTCGGCAGGTCCTTGGCCGAATGGCGAAAGCTATAGTTTAGTCCTGTGTTCGCCGTCGATGTGTTAGATGGGTTATGCGTAAATAGGGAAAGTCAAACCGTGGATTTAAGCTCTTAAGTTAGCTGTTATATTTTCATGCTTGTATATTTTGTGTGTAACTATTTAAGTAGTGGTTTAATGATTGCATTTGAAGTCTTTTCGACAATCAATTCATGTTCCATTCAATTCCTAATTATTAGATACTTATTGTGTTTTATTTTTTCGATTCAGGAGTCTCAATATTCAGGAGTCCGATACAAGTTCATGAATCGTCCAATTCAAGTTTCAACCCAGGAATTGTCTCAGTATTGTTTCACTCCTCAATAAAGATACTTAGGAAACACTGTACGTATTCATTGTGTCTAAGGGAAGGAAATATTCGATCACTTGGCTAAGAAATTCTGGGATGAAGAAGTCTTCATTTCTTTATTTATTTATTCATTTATTTATTTATTTATTTTAGTTCGAGTGCGTCATTAGCACAGTGCTCTGTTCGTGATACCCTTGAAATGTATTTACAGTCGAAAAACTTTGAAGATTGTTCTCCGATACAACTCTTGGCTATCACTTGTTCAATTCACATCGATTTTCCAATACCGGTGAATTTAAATTACTCTTAAGAAAACAGGTTATTCTCCGTATAGAATACTTTGCAAAATGTACCGCATTAAATTGAGATATGCAATATGCATGTGCATAAGATGCATATAAAACGCAATGCGCATAAGCGTTACATTTTAAAATTGTGTACTGTGTGATATGGCATGGACCCATTATAGAATGTCCTATAATAAGAATATTACTGATAATAAAATTACTGTTGTGTTCTTCCCAGAGCTAGGATCTGTATGATCAGAACCTATGAATGTGAACGTAGAATTTCATTGAATGTTGTTGCATGCATGTGTCCTTGGAACGTGCCTTGTTTTCGCTTGCAAACTGTTTTCTTGCTCCAAATGTAACGCGCTGGCATTTTAATTGGTGAATGGTTTTTATTCATGAATGATAATAATGATAATAATTATTATGACTATCTATCAATAAAACCTGAATTACCACTTTTTAATCCATGCCATTGGGATTATCTGTAGAATTATGGTAATCAAATTAATTTATATTGCCACATTCACACGCCACACTGATATCTGTTCTTAAATTATTATCACTCCATAACTAAATCTAGGTATTATAGTATCCTTTACTTAAAACTTGTAAAGTATCCTTGAAACTTGAAAATTTCCAGGAAAAAAAAAACGGAGCAATAACAGCGTGACTAGTCTCCTCAGGAATATCTTTTGCCCATTGAACGAATATTTCACCAGCTCTTCGTTCAAGGATTGTACAGAATGATTTCGGATTATTCTCTTCATCTATTAAATTTTACCAACTTCGTTGAATCACCTCGTTTATCTCCCAATAATTTGCTGAGATCGAGGTAGCGATATTTGCTCATAATTGAAATAATAACTTTTTGCGCCTTTGTTGTATATTGAAGTATGAAAGATTATGTTTCCGAAGCAGCAGATTGAAGCAGTCATCTGTATTAATGAGAGGGACGGATTATTCTCTTCATGAATTAAAATGAAAACAATCCTGTTAGGATTTCATCCTAACATCTTTCATACAACAGGAATTTCTACCATTTTGTTCGGTTTTTCATAATAAACATAAAATGTCTTCAACTAAGCAAATTTTTCAGCTCAGAACACATTTACGGTATGAATTGTACCACTATAAGGAATAAGCAAAATCCTGATGCATGCATCTCCATTGGCTGCAAGGCAGCCTAAGTAAACTCTACGGTAAATATTTCCATTATAACATATTTCCAGTCTCATAACATCACCAACATAACATCACCAACTGAGTCAGTTCTTGGCGTGTTGGACGTCAATTGTGACGTGAAGCCTTCTGAAGAATCAAAATTTGATCTCATCCATACATTCCTATACTTAAAAGGTTCTCCCAAGAGAAGAAAGGTCAACAAATTTTGTTTGCTCTCCTATTTCATTCGTATTCATCGGCACGTTCTTGCAAATCCTACAAAACTGTTGTGTTCTTCCCAGAGCTAGGATCTGTATGATCAGAACCTATGAATGTGAACGTAGCATTTCATTGAACGTTGTTGCATGCATGTGTCCTTGTAACATGCCTTGTTTTTACTTGCAAACTGTTTTCTTGCTCCAAATGTATCGCGCTGGCATTTTAATTGGTGAATGGTTTTTATTCATGAATGATAATAATGATAATAATTATTATGACTATCTATCAATAAAACCTGAAAACCAGTTTTTAATCCATGCCATTGGGATTATCTGTAGAATTATGGTAATCAAATTAATTTATATTGCCACATTCACACGCCACACTGATATCTGTTCTTAAATTATTATCACTCCATAACTAAATCTAGGTATTATAGTATCCTTTACTTAAAACTTGTAAAGTATCCTTGAAACTTGAAAATTTCCAGGAAAAAAAAAACGGAGCAATAACAGCGTGACTAGTCTCCTCAGGAATATCTTTTGCCCATTGAACGAATATTTCACCAGCTCTTCGTTCAAGGATTGTACAGAATGATTTCGGATTATTCTCTTCATCTATTAAATTTTACCAACTTCGTTGAATCACCTCGTTTATCTCCCAATAATTTGCTGAGATCGAGGTAGCGATATTTGCTCATAATTGAAATAATAACTTTTTGCGCCTTTGTTGTATATTGAAGTATGAAAGATTATGTTTCCGAAGCAGCAGATTGAAGCAGTCATCTGTATTAATGAGAGGGACGGATTATTCTCTTCATGAATTAAAATGAAAACAATCCTGTTAGGATTTCATCCTAACATCTTTCATACAACAGGAATTTCTACCATTTTGTTCGGTTTTTCATAATAAACATAAAATGTCTTCAACTAAGCAAATTTTTCAGCTCAGAACACATTTACGGTATGAATTGTACCACTATAAGGAATAAGCAAAATCCTGATGCATGCATCTCCATTGGCTGCAAGGCAGCCTAAGTAAACTCTACGGTAAATATTTCCATTATAACATATTTCCAGTCTCATAACATCACCAACATAACATCACCAACTGAGTCAGTTCTTGGCGTGTTGGACGTCAATTGTGACGTGAAGCCTTCTGAAGAATCAAAATTTGATCTCATCCATACATTCCTATACTTAAAAGGTTCTCCCAAGAGAAGAAAGGTCAACAAATTTTGTTTGCTCTCCTATTTCATTCGTATTCATCGGCACGTTCTTGCAAATCCTACAAAGCCTGCTGGTGGCAAAATGTGGCATCAGTCCTGAAATTTCGGAAATGTTGAGGCGAATAAATGCGGGGAGTAGATCACGCTGTTCAAAGATAATGCTATCATTGTCATTGTGGCCGGCAAGCTATGTAAGGCACCATATGAAATAACTTATTTACGTGGCTTGAGCAGGAATTTACAAAATTCGCTTAGATTCATTATAAGAAGTGCATGAGACATCATTTGGCTTACATTATTCAATGAAGGATGCGAAAATGGAGATGAGCTGCACAAATTTTATCTTAACCACCAACTAGGAACAGTCGTTGTTGATCATTATTTATTTGATTGTTGGTAAAGCAATGAGAAAAATGAAGAGTCAAATGCCCGAAACAAATTAACAGAATAATTAGATCGCGTAAACATCAGTAAGTGATTGAGATCAATAGAGATTTCTAACTACAATCTTAATCATACATTTAATTTCTAATAAATTTGTCTGAAATCCGCTGAAAATTATGTAAAACCGTCAATTCTTATTTTACATTATAACTGAAAAATAACTGAATTTATCAATAGTATATTATAATTTTAGATTATAGAAATTACCGAAAAGCATTCTTTTAAACCAGCCTCGCTATTATTGACTTTACTCATATAACCTGCATTGGGGAACATGCATGGCCTTGTCATAACGATTACACCAAACATCAGAACATCACAATGACGCTCTGAGTTCAAAGAAAAGTTGAATGTGAAACCTGGAATAGACTTGGGTCGTGATGAGATATAGTGTTATATTTTAGTTTTTTATATAGTTTATATTTTAGCATCCACGGAATACAGCGGGACAGCGATTATAATAAACGCGGGTACGTACGTCTTGCCTTCTCCCGCTTGTACTTCAATATAGTTTTGTAATTTAGCAAGTGGCAGCCGATTTCTACCGAATCAGTACTCGTTATGACACCTCAAAATCTAAGCTTTACGAGAAAGGATAACTTCATGATAAAATAATGAAGAATACCGGACTACTATGATTTGCATGCATCTCACCTCATCGGAGTTGTTATTGGAGCCCGTCTCTTCATTGGCTGTTCCTTGCACGCTGTTCATGTCGGTCGCCAACTTCTTTTCAAGTTTATTTCTGCTTTGGTAAGGAGTTACCCGATTCCTTTAAAAACATATGTATTTAGATTTTGAATGATTTAAGAACATCAACACATTCTTCGGAGGTACACTCAATTTTTATGATAATGTGTTTTTCTAAATCAATCACATTTTTCATGACATATTTTTTTCAATTTTCTCGTTTATGCTCTCATACGTTGATTTCTTATAATCACTGTAGGTATCAAACATGATCCAAATCTTCAGTGCATAAAGTTCCTCACGTTCATAAAGTGGTGAGAGATTTCTATTCGTTTACAAATGAACTAAATAAAAAATGTTCAAGACCTGAAGAAGATCTTAATGTTATCCCTTGAATATATCTAGGCTTGGTTCAGGACACTATTATTCAAGAAGCAGCTTACAACTTGAGCCTCTGAAGGGATTAGCAGCCCGATGCATCTCATCTTGCTTAAACTGATCTATGCAAGAAGGTTACGCACGAGTAAAGGTTACGACACGATGCACGAGTAAAATAGAATTATGGTGTCGTTTTGGCTTATTAGCTGATTGTCTATTTGAATTTTAGTCGACGTATCGTAGCGAATGTCATTGACTGAGGTTCAAAAATCAATACGCAATAGCCTACAGGGTATAATAATTTTCGATCTATTTCCTTAGAATATTTTTCTTAAGATGAGTTCGGGACTTCCTAGTCCCCGGTCACGCTGATGCGCCGCCTTCACTGGTTTTGTTGTATTCATATGACAATGATTAACCTATAATATCGTTTACTTTATTGAAGGAATTGGACATGCTGAATCCTACCGGTTACGCAAGGAACTCTACTTCCAAACATCAGAATCCAGAGCAGCAACACATTAGAACCTGATGCCTTCTCGAGTCCCATGAAGTGAAGAGTGTTTGGTTGTGAGAAATCTTTTTGTGGATGTAGTGATATGTTTGTTAGTATTCATGCATTCGTCTCATTTCCATTCCTTTTTATTGAATTTTTTCTGCTGCAAGCCTTGAATTATATTTGAGGAATAAATTTGCTTTAATATTTTCTGGGAGTATAAGCTATGTAGTTTCTGATTTTTGTATTTTAATAATTCAAATTCAACGTATTTTCCAAGTCACTTTTTTCGCTTCATAAAAAATTGAAAAAATCGTCCATATTGTTCCATATTTTTATATTCTGATTGTCTTTCTTTATTTTTTAAACAATTTTCACTGTCGGCCTGGATGTAACAGTGTTTTCATCAACTTACAATAAGTACACCATTAAGGTCCTCAGACGTGGTAAACTCGCAACCTTTGAGGATAAGGCAATGATTTAATTTTCAAACGATAGTTCGGAGAATGAAGTCCATGTATTTGCTTGCTTTTTCTACTTTTCACATCCACATAAAACGCTTGCATTTCACTCAGCAAAAGATACACTTCAATAAAACTTGAATCATTTCGTGCATTACATACATGTTACAAGCTCCTATTTCTAGGGTGACCGAACGTTTATGAAGCGGTACTGCTAAAAATAATAACATTGTGCTGTTTCCGTCCTCCCAGGGAAGACGTGTTCATCTAACGTTTGTTCGCCGCAGACTATGAAGCGAAGACCTCAATGTTTCTAAGGCTGCCCGACTCTCTGATCGAGTTACTTGAGGCTGTGTTGTCTTCTCGCTCAACTCGGCTCCACAACAATAAGCAAACTTCATCTCAAACACCAACGGCTCTAGATTACCTAATAGAGTTTGAATTTATTATTAAAATGCAATCTGAGCAACAACAGCAAAAAATTTTCTATGCGCACAAAATTTTCTTGCAGTTCATGTTCGTCCAAATAAATTTTCACAGAATCTTTTTGAGGATTTTGAAGCAATTCCAGAGAAATTTTTGAACACTTCAACTCATCAAATATTTAATCTCACGTGTCATACATTGTCGGCTTAATTTTCATGCAAAAATTCATTTGTAACAGAGAGTAAAATGAACATGAAGGACGGGCAAATATTCACAAGTAAATTAATTCATCTTAATCTTTCATGCTAGTTCTATATATTTATTGATGCAAACATCCTTCTAGAGATAATTAAGTTTACAACTATAAGCGTGATTGTTGAACATAAGTGAGCAACTTTTGATTGTCTGTTATTTCTGTTTTAAGAAAGAATTTTTCCAATCACTTAATCAAATTTTTTCCATTTTAACCCGAAGTGAACCATTCACATAATTCATATATCTGTCAAGGTGAAAACGGACTTCTATTCAAAATTATTTTAGTAGTCTTTATTTTCTTGATTTTCCTGGCTGACCTGCAAATCGTACATGTGAAAACTGCTCGTGATACACGCAAAAAATGAAAATACTTTAAATTTACCTTACTAGTGACATCTTACCCGCATTGAGTCGCTCTATCCTGGAAAGAAAAAATAATCCTATATTCTTTTTCTGGCTCAAAAACATTACACACTACCACACATGGAATTAAATGTCAGGTCATAAATTTTACGGGTGGCTTTACAAAAAAAAATTCTGGTCAGGTTTCTTGCCCAGCGCTTAAAATACAGCATACTTACCAATTATTTTAAATTCCAATTCTGATAAAAAAAATAAAGAAAATATTTCGTGCAGGGCTTCAAAAATTCATGCGTACGCCGCTTTCTTATCTGGGTCAGTTCTTGGCAAACTCTCAAACAAGCCAACGCAATAGCAGGAAGATGGCACTCTTGCAATGGACGCGCGATGGCATTTATTGGACGATGTGCCGTGTGCAGGCAGATACCCATCGATGAGCCAGATGCCCATCGATGAGCCAGATGCCCATCAATGAGCCAGATGCCCATCACTGAGCCTGATGCCCATCAATGAGCCAGATGCCCATCAATGATTGAGCCAGATGCCCATCAATGAGCCAGATGCCCATCAATGAGCCAGATGCACATCAATGAGCCANCCATCAATGAGCCAGATGCCCATCAATGAGCCAGATGCCCATCAATGAGCCAGATGCCCATCAATGAGCCAGATGCCCATCAGTTCGAGCGCTACCACAACTCTTAATTTCGCCTCTTAATAACTCCTCATGAACTCTCCTAGAAGAGACGCACGTACAGACAAGAATGTGTCAGAATTAAGTTTACAATGTGCATAAGCTGTAGAAAAATTTAGATTGCAAATCAAATAAATTAATATGATACTATGATTATGATAAATAATTGATGTGCTAGGTGTGAATAAGGCTTTCTTCAGGAATAATCATACCTGCGGTTTAGTTACATTAATCATATTATTTCATGCAAGCTTTAGTAAATATCAGAGAATGTTTTTATTAAAATCTACGTGAATTTATGCCTATTCACATTCATGCAACTTGAACGTTAGCTTTGTTTTTCCTGTAGAAAATAATTGACTCTCGTCTTAAGTTCTGAAATTCATGATTGTTTCTATGTCCAGCAACTCACGAAATAGAGACAAAATCAATCAAAAATTGCGTAACAGATTTTCGCCCATAGCATTTAACTCGATACAGCAAATTTGCAAGTACATCAATTTCAGTCATATAGATTAGCGGTTTAGAAAAATTTTCCAAAAATCAACTGATGCTGCCATAGAAATATTCTTTTTTATGAAACTCTTCGAAATCAAATTTAAAAAAATCAATTGATAACAGTAGCAACCATATAACGTAAAGATAACGCAAATCACTTGTCCTCATAATAGGGCAATCTCTCGAGGCGAAATGAGAAGCAGCGTTCTCGTTGTGAAGAGTTTGTCGAGCAGCAGTTCCCTGCTGAAAGCCCCTCTCAAATTTTCATCTAAAGGCGGAAGCACCGAGGATCGAAGCCTTCATTAAACTGAAGTGTATTGCCCTTTACTGCGGGAATTTTGTATCATGGTTAGTTTGGAAATATCGTCTTATTTCCATTGCATGACTTTCGAGTGCACATAATATTATGGTTGTATTATTATTTAAACAGTCAGCCACACCTACGTCAATATTTCGTCAGTGTTTTAGCAGAAAAACGAGGTTGATTTGCCATTCATATTGATACCTTGGAAAATAAAATTTACATTCGTATTGATTTACCATTCATAAGTGCGAACTATAATATTCAATCTATCGCTAAAAACCACAATACTCGACGTTACTCGAAACAATTCAATACGATTTAATATCATGTGATGCTTTGTAAATAAGTCTAAAAAGACAGCAAAAAGGCGAATTACAATATTTACCGTTTTTATATAATCCTTATTCGAGAAAAAAATAATTTACGAAGCTCAGAGATGCGCGCTTTTTAATACATTGTTTGTGAATGGAGATTAGTGTGAAATTTCTAAGCAAAATTTATTCATGCCTCCGACATTATTTCCTGATCACAAACTTTGACGTCGAGGCTTCAATCAGAATAAGTCGCGTTGGCCGTAAAACCATATAAGAAAAATCCGAAGTCTTCTATTGAGTTTTCCTGAGCCCAAATGACCTGCTGAATATTGATTTAATACATATTATTTATTATAGCTAATTCCACCAAATCTTCAATTATTTATTCAACAATCATCTACGCCTTGTTCGTACAAGCCACTAACATTGACGATGTTGAAGAAATTGAATGATTATCGCAATGTGTTATTGTCGCCGCACTGCCAGTCTCTAGCAAGCAAATTTTTCCTCTTACACTGACTTCGTCTGAAAAGGATCAAAGAAAGTGAAAATAATCATAATTCCTGCGTGAAATTATTCTCAGAAGAATATTTAGTTTTCAAATGTCAGCAATGGAATACAGGTTACTTTATCAACGCGTGAAACAATACCTTTTATTAGCACTTATTTCAAAAATCACTCGGTTGCCTTTCTGCCTGTTGCATAGAAATGTTCATTAGCTTTTGATCGATTTTCTTGACTGTCGGTGTAATAATCAGGTATCAAATGATCATTTTTTACCGAGAAAATTTTCAAGAAGCATTTGAGTACAAAATTTCGTCTGGTATGCAATCATAATTTGAATTTTACATATATTTAAGGCTTCCAGATAAAGTTACATTATAATTCAATCTTCGAACTTTAACTACGGTAATCCTTCTGTGCGTAGCATAAACGCTTGAAACTGTTATAAAATTGTTATAGGTCCCTAGGAAAAGTGAAGCAGGGCTCCTCAATCATTCGACTCAAGGCCATTTCAAAGAGCAATTTTGGACGCTTTTGAAGAGCTGTGATTATCCAAGTTGGAAACTTTTTGCGAGGAAAAAGTTCCTACTTTTGTAGAGTCGGCATTTCTAACCTGGGGCTTTAGGGTCGAGTGTCGCGAATCTAGCCTAAGTCCTCTCAATCTGGGGAGACCGGAATTGTTATTCCAGCCTTTCATCGAGAGGTCGACTTGACTGAAGTGCTCGGGTTTCAATAGAGGATATGTTGCAAAAATTTTTATTTTCACTCTGAAAATCTACGTTAGTTACCCCAACCCACGAGTGCATGATCGACCATGTAAGATATCCGGCTAAAAAAAAAGATCTTCCCTTTTCCGACAAGGATCAAATTATGCATTGAGTAATGTTATTTAGAAACTAAGTTTATTTGTACCGTCAATTATGTACTCAAGAATTCATTTTGATGGCTTTGATATGTCGTCATAACAAAATTCGAAACAACACTTCCTTGCTGAGGTTCAATTCATGCTCAACAACGGAACTGTCAATCTTCTCAAATGGTTTTCCTATTTACACATATTTGCGCTTCTTCAATACCGAATTTTCCAACCTCTTATTCTTAAGTTTGCTTACAGTGATTCGACTCGGTTTTTTATAATTTCCGTCGAATTAGTTCTTTATTTGCGAAATTTTAAATCCTTTGCTTCTTTAATAAAAAAGATTCTCACGTTTAAACTTTGATTCATAATGCTTGTGCCCTCCAGCATTGAAAATGGTATTCGAACTGCACGAAATTCATGCCAGTGTTTAATCCTGCTTAGTTGTATGTAAGTCCCCTCTCGCTAAGCAGATCCTCTAGCAGCCCCCTACCGTTAATGATGATGAAGCACATCATGCCGGCGTTCTCTGATTTATTCAGAACGACTCACGTATCGTTGTTAGAGCAGCAACATCTGTGCCCATTTCTACGAATGTATTATATTCGTGTGTTGCTTTTCATATTAAATAACATAACAATGTTGCTTCTGCCAGTAGGTAGAACTCAAAATGGTTCATCAAATTCACTTTATTTTCAGCTTCAGCGCACACAATTTGTTAGATAACGAATGATGTGAACTTTCACGTGCAAACTTGTACTTGTAATAGTGCAAATTAGTTTTAAATTTTGGTCGCGTTAGAACATCCCCAGCTTGAGATTTATCAAGTGTTATCCCATTAATTATGAAATATAACTTTCTTGACGATCTGAAATTTCATTCCCGCATTCCTTGAATCGCTTAATGTTTGTTTTTACTTCACTTTGTTGCAAAAGTTTAAGCTTACATTTTATTCACACTCAGAGATGCTGAAGAGAAAAGAGCATCTCAATGGATAGATGCTTCCTCATGCCACCCCATATATGTGTGCTACATAATACCTTCGTTAGTAATTAATAATAGCAACTTTTTCAATTATCTGTAATTAAGCTGCACCCGTTGTTTCAAGTCCCGTCTCAAAACAGAGTTAAAACTAAGGAGAGTTAACCAATGCCTAGATGTTCGGTACCTGCAGCGATCACAAGAGCTCGGATACAAGTCGTGCGGAACTGAGATATGAGTTCATCTAATTCTGATCGGCTGTACCTGTACCTGATGATGGAATGGAAGATGTAGGTCATGAAGATGTAAAGAGAGTATTGACTCCTTCGTTTTATAGTGTACTTTGAGGAGATTATTTGAATCTGATTCTCAAGAGCGAAAAAGCGAACTGGCAGCATGATTGAGTTATCAGGAAACCTTTCAAAAATCCCTCGTGCTACGCAGTTGCATGGTTCAGAATAAATACTTTTCTCTAGAAACATTTCGATCGACTACCTTTTGCAATAAAAATTTTTTGGGTTCGGCCTGCAAAAATTTGTAATCTAACAAGGTTCGCATCGATTTTTTAACATTATCAAATCAATAAAACTTTCGTAAATAACTTTTTTTTCATTTCGTAAAAATTCACTTGCGGTGAATTTCTACGAAATGAAAATTTTTGCAATAATTTTTGGAATTAATCGCGTCCAGCAAAATACTGAAGTAATTGAGGGCTAAAGTCCTCGGACATTTTTCAGAAAATATTTTCATGAAGTTTAGAACTAAAATAAGGATTTGTAAAATCCTTCCTTTTACTCAGTAAGATACTTTTTACGGTAAAGTACTCCCCAAATAATTTGAAAAGTTCAGAAAAATTCCAAGATTGTCTCTGTTACTTTTAACGTCGATAATTCAATTTATTTCCCTCTGAACAGTTGAGACCGCTTATAATTTATATTTACATCTAAATATCCAGTTGGTAGGAATCGCTTTCATCAAATTATATCCTTAGAGGCAAATACAGGACCTAATGTTTAGTATAAGTATCAGCTCGCATTAATTCCTCATAATATGCCTTTAGTATATGGCTTGTTAATTACACACATGTAGTAAATATATATAGCATCAAGGCAGAATTGCAGCAGATAATTTGTATATGCTACGTGCATAAAAATATTTTTTCATTACTAACGTTCCAAAGTAAGATATTCTAGAGGCTTTCTCAGGAAACGAAAAAAAACAATATTTATTTTCGGACAATCAAGGAAGCAGACTTTCAGCTTCTTTTCTTCAATATCGGCTTGCTATTTAAGTTATTTAGATTTTATTATCTTTTACAACTATAATTCCAGTTCATCGCGGCATTTCCTTTAATGTTCGTGATAAATGATAAAAGTATCCTGGTGAGATGTCGAATGTTTGGATAAATTGTCAAGTAATGGAAGAAGTGACTGTACTCGAAATAAGTCTGTATTAATCTCACACTTTAAAGTGCTAGCAATTTGTGGCTGCTCGTCTAGGCTTCTCCTAGAATCTTCTTGAAATAATCTTGCAGCGTTTTCCTCATCAATAAATGTTAATGAAGGTCCAAGTAACCGCCATTACCGTTCTTTCAGAAGCGCTACACAACGCGGCATCCTGTTTGTCTTGCAAACGAGGCCCAAACTCCAAAGAACGCCGGAGCGCTCGTCAGCGCTGGACTCACTAGGCGGCGTTGACAGCAAGACGTGCGCCTGAAAGCAAGTGACTCGACCAGTTCCAGCAACAGCCATCAGTGTAATAGGCCAGAGATTTCGTGTATATGTACTAGAGAAAACTTGTTATTGACTTTGACGACTAATGATTAAGCTTGATGCGGTCCGAGCACGAGCAGGACAATCAGTAAATTTCCAAAATTATTGTGAATTTGAGGGTGAACTTATCACCCTTAGGTAAGCCTCACCCTCCCTTGGCAGGCAAAGTTATTTCATTCACTTATAGCACAGCTTCTGCGCATGAAGTTCTGACATCTGCAAATATAGACTAATGAGTGCCCATTTCTGTACTGCTTTGGCGGGCAAGTGCACATTTTCTTAAAATAAAGCTGCTATGTAATAATAACGTTTTCTAATTTCAATGGATTTCGTCACTAACCTATGCGTGCTTTCAAAACATTACAGACTCATGGGACCGGGAATTTTATACGGGGAGGAGCTGGCGGAGAAATAAGATGACGATTGCATGGTTAAAGCCTTATCGAGCCCACGTACATTTTTTGAAGGCAACACAAATTAAAAAATATACGACTCAAATTAATATCTGTGTATTCTTAGTCATTTCAAGGAATAAGAAAATAATTATTTCATTTTTACTTTTTACCTGTCGCTCTTAATCCAACAATTCCAGAAATTTTATAAGACAGAAGTAAATTTATTGCCCCCACGTTCCAGTGCTCTAATATACTAATTATTACTCATACAATATACTTCAATAGTTGCCACTTCTAATATACTAAATAATTCGCTGAAGGGAGTAGCTTGCGTTGATTGGCTTAATCAGCAGCCAATACTGGCACGAGAGAGCCGGCATCGTGACCGGTGTCCTAGGCGGCAAAAATACATTGGGGCAGCGCAGTTCCGAATGCTTCGCCTCAGGGACGAATATGGGAATTATTTCGTAGACATGACTATTCCTTACTATTCCAGTCACCTATTACTATTACTTACTATTCCAGTCACCGATATGATATGACCCGACATTTTTATGAAATTAATCACTTTTATTGTAACATCTAAGAACGCGTATGGTTTTGGTATTCAACCAACCTCCTTAACGGTCTTATGGGGGTTGGGAGGCTACGCGGTTTTATTTCAGTTTCTGTTTACACATCTGCTTATTTTACCCATTCTCCAGAAAGACTACTTAATTATTGTGATGTCATCAGCAATTCCTTTCTGCATTTCATTCTAAGAGATACACTTATCTCTGTCATTACCTTCACAAGCAGGAAAGCATAACCCTAACAAAATTCTGGGTATGCTTCAGCCTCTGCCCCAGAGTTGCTAAGTTCGCGTTAGAGTTATTCTGGGTCAGTTGGCCAACTGATCGCAATCAGCGACTTTAAGATTATCTGGAGATAAAGAACACTGTACCAAATTGATTTTTTTACCATTCCATGTCGTTAGTTATCATGAGTTCAATAGTTTATAAATATTGAGGAATAGTTGAATAGTTGAGTAATAATGAGGAATAGTTAAATAATTTAATAATATTGAGACACAGTTCAATAGTTTAAACTCAATTCCTTAATGCTGAAATTACTCTTTATTATAGGGCATGATCCAGAATAACCTCAGTTCCAACAAATGTTGTTACAAATATAATTCATAGCGAGTAGAGAATCAATGAAGCAAATCAAAAGGCTCACAGAAAACATGCCTAATTTTTGCTCTGCTATTCTTGTTTACCAGAGCTTAAGCCGCCACATTTTGGTTCCGTCTGTTTGTCCGTAGGAAATATGGGCGGCTATAAAGAAGCTTTAGCGCGGCAGGAAGTGAGAGTTGCCTTGCCACTCCAAACAAGTGGAGCCGCCGAACTTCCATCGAGTTAAACAACGCAGTTATATAAGAGTGATGTATTATGATGTTATTTGCTTATACTGCAAAGGCAAACACTAGTTGTAGCCTTGCGTCTTATGGAACGAACATTGCAGATTAAGATTGGAAACTAAGCAAGAAATGTTGCCTACACATTAAATTTATTTATAATTATTTAAAAAAACAATCGCTCTACTGAGGGAGTTCAGGACGGAATTCGAGTGTTCGTTTACCTGCAATAAAAATAATTCAATAATCAAAGAACTCTAAGCGAACCTAATTCTAATCCTCTAATGAATTGTTGTTAAAAAATGTTTTTTTTATTTAAACATAGGGTTATGAAGCGCAAGCGATTGATTACTGGAGTGATGTTCTAATGAATGACGCTTGTCTCGGTCCCATCTATAGAGCCATTCAGAAATAAGGAGAACAGTGTAATTTTTTCCTACAAAAAGCTGCGCAGGTAAAATGTGATTTCTCCTTGCCCTTGATGTAATGTATGCATGTACTATAGGTTTGTCGTGTAATGTTTTATTTTTCACGCGATTCGGTGGTTAGTACTTTATTTTGATAATAAAAATAAGCCTATTGAACCCTTGTTTTAACAGTTTTTTCTCCACTTATCATTGCAATAACAAATGAATATGGTCCTTCAGGCCGCGAGAGATATGCGTAAATAAGAATCACTTGAAATTTTCCTTCATTTCATATCACATTAATTTCTCTATTTTTTTGATTTGCCACCTATTCTACAAATAAGTGTGGAGAACAATATTTTCTTGTAAAAAGGCAGAAATATCGGTCAGCCGAGAAACCCTTCCAAAGCATGCTCGCGGCGCGAGCCTCGCGACATCCCGATTTTTTGTGTCTGGCAGTTAACAAACTTGTCTCGCTTGTGATACGAGCGAAAAATTGATAGCGTTACCTCGAGAACAGTGAGCACTGAGCATTCGCAATGCGTGACGGTCAAGGCACAGCTTTAGAAAAATTTGCTTACTTATACACAAGGAAAATTTGTTTTCAGTTCAATTTAATTAGAGCGAAATAATTTCCACTGGAGTTGTCATCGCTTAAACGAACGTCAGCAAATTTTACCAATTGTTTACTCAGGAACGCATTACGTTTACACTAATGAATTTATGAAATTAATAGTATCAACTATTTGTCTGCATTACTGGAATAACAGTTACGGTTATACTCTTACACGTAGAATTATAGCCTTAAACCCAAGAGCTTAGGCCCATTTTATAAATTAATCACAAGTGCTTGTATTCTATTGCTTCGTTCAATCATCGTCGCCGCATATTTTACAAACCATGTTGATTTCTTATGGGATTTTTCAAAGCGTGTATGAAGTAGAGACCGTGGCACGCCAGACTGCAATCAGTGCGCAATAAAAAGGCGCAGATTTTTCCAGGCACTTGATCCCGTCAACCAGGAATTTTCTATTCCTGAGCTATTTGCTAGGTCTCACAAGCGTGAGGTTGTTTCGTCTAAATTGAATATTGGTGGCCATATGAAAATACTGTTGAGTTTATTCTTTTCAATACCCATTATAGCAGTTGATGTCCATACAACTTTAAATACGATCATGTTTGTAATACTGTTTCTGATCGATTCACTTTGAATAGAAAGACAACTCTTAGTTCCTAGTTGAGGCGTCACACATTACCAAGTCTCAATGCACCTTCAAACTTTACTAAGCTCGTTTCACACGCATCTCTTCTCAAACCTATTGAAATAACTTTAGATCAATAGTAGTTTTTCTATCACAGTTGCCCTCAATTAAGGACGATGGTACAATTTCGATATTTACGTGTACAACCCGAATCATGAATAAACGCTGAATTAAAATACTATACAATACAGAATAAATTGTAATTCTTTGAAAAATCGTGATAAACATTCACAAATATATCCCATACAACTTGCGTCTAGTTTGCGTGTGTGCTTCGGTAATTGGCAAACACAATCAACATATTGGTTTGGGGACAGTTACTCTCGTGCGAAAATATAACAAAAGGTTAAAATAACAGCAAATTTTCAAGCTGAAAACTGAGAACATAAGGTAGGTACTACTATACCAATTTTTCAGTGCATGTAGCGCGGCTTTCAAGAAAAAATGTCATTTGGCCTTTGATTGATGGAGGAATTTTTTGTCAAAATTCTATTCAAGGCCGTGAAATACCATCGAAATATAAATAACAGTAAATAACAGCAGAAGTTTGAATGAAATGTATGGCATGGAGGAGAGATCATTCAGGCTCAGGCCCCATAAGGGCAAGATGAATGAAAGCTTATGGCAATGACATCGCGTAAATTGGAACTGACCGACGCATGAACAATCTGGCAGAGTGCATCTTGTGACCGTAGTGTTCCAGAATTAGAGTTTGGAACATTTAGAAGGTTCAATGTATTGATTCATAATTTTCCAAAGTGGATAATCTCTTACGATATTTTCATACTCCTCCAACTATGTTTTTTATCTGCGGCTTAAGTAAGAAGATGCGCACGTTCGGAAAATTCGCTTTTTACACATATTTTTAGACTTTAGCTTGACGCTGGATGCGCCTTGCAGCGTTCTGCTGATTCAGAAACAAAGTCGTTTCCTGTTCACGACTGAATAATTTAAATTGTTTAATCTTAACTTGTCTTTGGGGTTTTTACGTGAAACATAAATAAATGTAAAGAAGCTAATGAAAGATTTTTTTCTAAATTTTTTGCACTCGAGGCCAGGAAATTGAAATAATTGAAAACTCTATCACCCTAAAATTAATATGAAATTGAATTCTTTGGGAAATGCAAATTTTTTCAAGCGAAGACTGGATGAAATTCATTTAGAACTTAATTGGCTTATTATTTTTGATCAAAAATAAGATGGAATACAATCTAGCCTGTAAATCGAGTTTGGACATCTCGCTTTATGCCACGGCTTCATAAATATAAATGATTGTAACATTGCTGCATTAACACGACTTAAACACTCCTATGATTTGAATGTAATTTTTCATAAAAAAATGGCACTGGATTTATATCAAAATAAACATATCTGGTATTTCTCTGATTAGTAAAATATGTTACAGGCTCCCAATAATAAAAGTTTGTCAATTATTTTTTAAGTAATTTTATTTTTACACCTATTTTTAAAGTGTATTTTCTTTACAGTCTTTGTTTCAAAATTAATGCAAAAATTCGCCTATCTAACACGTTCACACTGTACAACAAAATTAACACAATAAATCAGCACGTACTTTTTATGCAATATCTGCCACACTAATTTTCCTTTCCATGACCGATACAATACTTCCAAATAATCACTGAATCGTCATTATAATAACAATACCACAGTAATAAAATATGCACATTACCACAATGAAATATTAAAATGGAATCTCAAGGCTCCAATGCCTCCAGAAATTAGGAAAAGCACGTGCTTCCCAGCAAAACCGACTTGTGATGCAAGAGGTCGTCGGACTTGTAGCCAGGACACTACCAAGCACCCCCGACTTGCCGCCACGACGCCTCCTGGACTACTAACTCCAGGCGACGCACTCAACTCTGTCCGCTCACGCCTCTGAGATCCGCTTCCAGGTTCCAATCGAAGATCTTCAAAGACCTCACTTGTCTTCGGATGGTTCCTGTTGAAGTTTTACTTATATTGCAACGTTCGTCTTCAATTAGCAGGATAAATCTTTCGTAATTC